>NW_019268530.1:1460420-1552363 GCF_002738365.1 Cucurbita moschata
TTTTTTTTTTTTTTTTTTTTCCTTTCTTTTTTTCTTTTTCCTGATAGAAAATTATTCCTTCTCATCGTGAGTGATTGTGCTATTTTTAGAAAGGAAGGAATAAACAATACTTCCAATAAATATCATAATAATAATTTAATTATTTTTTAACCATATTTTATGCAACATTTTTTACTTCGAAATTAAGTATTTAGTTTTTGTTGTAAAAAATATAATTTAAAATTTTAATAAAATTATTATATGCTAAATTTTACTATTAAATTGTTATACATTTAAAATTCTATAGATTAAATTGTAGACGTCAAAAAAATAATTTTCAATATTACATAATTATAGTAAATAATATACTTTTTCTCTAAATTTATTAATAGAAATAAGTATATTTTTAGACCTACTTTTCATCCTATTTTTATAGTTTATAAAAAATTTAATGATTGAGTAATTTAGGTTAAAAATCCTTTTTTATAATTATCTGATTTATCTATATATTATATTTATGTATAAGATATTTTTACTATTAAAAATTTAATGTTAAAAAGCTTAATCATTATATTTTTAAACATAAGATCTAAATTCTTATTAAATAAGAAATTAAAAGTGCAATAATGGTTTAAATGAGTACTCAAAAAGTATGGTATAATAATTGGAGTTTTAAATTTCCAACTCACTATTATAATATTATTTTAAAAAGGAAAAGGGGAAAAATCATTTGAACTTTTTTCGAAGATTAAACACATAGAAATTAATATTATATTTTAATCTATTTTTTGATCAACTTATTTTTAATAATTAGGTTATGATTTAAAGTTAACTCACAAAACTCGCCTGGGTTTGTGCAGATACGTGGTATTGGGCCAAGCTGCCTGTCATCTGGGCCTATTAGAGGACGCCATGGTTCTCCTCCAGACCGGCAAACGCCTCGCCACCGCCGCCTCACGCCGGGAAAGCACCGGCCGTTCCGAAGACGGCTTTTCACTCCCCAGTTTTCCAGTGCTTCCTACCACAACCACCGAAGCAGACACCACTGCCGCCCTCCTCAGCCACGTAAAGCTCCTCCTCCGCCGCCGAACTGCTGCCCTCGCCGCTCTCGATGCTGGCCTCCCCTCCGAGGCTATCCGCCTCTTCACTAAGATCCTTGAAGGTCGCCGCCCCGCCCCTCAAACCTTCCTCGCCCAATGTTTCCTCCACCGCTCCTCCGCTTATCGTGCCGCCGGCCGCACTGCCGACTCCATCGCCGACTGCAACCGCACACTCATCCTCGACCCGACCTGTATCCAAGCCCTCGAAACCCGAGCCCATCTCTTCGAATCCATTCGTTGCCTCCCCGATTGTCTCCACGACCTCGAACATTTGAAGCTCCTCTACAACTCGATCCTGAGAGATCGAAAGCTTCCTGGTCCGGCGTGGAAGCGTCACAACGTGCAGTACAGAGAAATTCCCGGGAAGCTCTGCGCGTTAACGGCGAGAATCCAGAAATTGAAACAGAGGGTTGCTTCGGGTGAGAAGAACAATGTCGATTACTATGGTTTGATCGGATTGCAACGTGGGTGTTTAAGATCAGATCTTGAAAGAGCCCATTTATTGCTCTGCTTGAAGCACACGCCCGATAAGGCAACTGGGTTTCTAGATAGATGCGAATTGGGTAATGATTTTGATATGGAATCCATTAGAGATAGAGCTAAAATGTCGGGGTTGTTTCTGTATAGGCTCCTGCAGAAAGGGTATTCGAGTATCATGACGACAATTATGGACGAGGAAGCGGCAGAGAAACAGAGAAAGAGAGCTGCGGCGATTCAAACGCAGCAACAACAACAACAACAGCAAAGCCATGCAAAAGCTATTGATGAAATAGAATCGAAACAGGAGGAGATTTCGGGATCAAATTCGACTCATAATAAGTCGGTTTATCAAGGGGTGTTTTGCCGGGATCTCGCCGTGGTGGGGAATTTACTGTCGCAAGTCGGATTTGGACGTCCTATTGCAGTGAAGTATGAGGCTTTGAGCTGTTAGTTTCAGGTAACTGACCGTCGGGGGGAATCTTCATTGTTTGTATAAAAAGGCAAGGCGGTGGAACTGCCGGAGAAATTTTGTCGCCATTCTGGTTTGCTTTTCTTGGCCCATTCATGTACAGATTTTTTAACTTCACTTTTTTTCTTCTCAGTTTCGAATATGTCACTATTTTTGGGCTTTGGGCCTTGGGCTTTGGGCTTTGGGTTTGAGCTTTTTTCCTTATTCTTGGGCTTTGGGCCTTATCCATATTTTTATTCGTGCTATTTAATGAAAATTGATTTTAAGTAGAGATTGTTTAAAAAAAAAAAAAAAAAAAAAAAAAAAANTGTACAGATTTTTTAACTTCACTTTTTTTCTTCTCAGTTTCGAATATGTCACTATTTTTGGGCTTTGGGCCTTGGGCTTTGGGCTTTGGGTTTGAGCTTTTTTCCTTATTCTTGGGCTTTGGGCCTTATCCATATTTTTATTCGTGCTATTTAATGAAAATTGATTTTAAGTAGAGATTGTTTAAAAAAAAAAAAAAAAAAAAAAAGTATTTTGTTGCATCCTACTAGAAAAACGAGGTTTGGTTTGTTTTGAGTAAAGTACAATGATTTTAGGGTCTATGATGATGATCCATTCCCTTTCCACCATTATTGGACATCGCTCATTTGTCAACCTAGTTGGGACCCTTCACCATCACCATTTATGTTCAACATTTCTATTGAACAACCCACCATTTTTACTATAAGCTTTTAATGGTCGTACATGTTATAATTTTTATCCTTTTTTGTTATTATTATTATTTCGATTAATTTTAGAAAAATAATAGTTTTAATATATAAAAAAATACTTGAAATAAAAGTTCATTATTTACTAAAAAATGTTTTGAGGAAAAAAACTATTTATTCCTTCATTAAGACTAATAATTCTTTTCCCTCTCATTTTCACTTCTTTTCCTACCATTTTAAGACATGCAACGTGAATAGCAAACATCTATAAACCGGTCATCAATACTATAATTCTTAGGTTATCTTTTCGTTCATTTTGTATGTATATATTTTTTAAATTTTAAAAATTAATTGGATCCGTTTCTAAATTTTTGACTTTGTGTATAATAAATCTCGAACGAATATAAAATCAAATTAAAATTAAAATGACTTTTTGGGCGTATTATAAAGTTTAAAGTTAATTTAAAATATATAATTTATTTTTTGAAAAGAATAAATGGATTGGAAAGAGTTATTAAATGCAATGGGACTCTCTAGACATAGTTAGCTGAAGGAATTAAAAGCTCACAAATGGAGATGGACGATGGCTAAACAAGTTACGTACTAAGAAATTTTTAAAAAAATAAAGATTTAAATAAATGCCAACGTGGAATAAGCCAAGCCCCATCACCCATCCCTCGACCGTCGCTTTGCCACGAGTACACGATTTTCCTCTCACTGTCGTGGCCTCATCTTCCTCCACACATCCATTTTTCCAACTTTAATTGCCACCTCCTCCTCCACGTCACCCTCTCTGTCACTCCCTTCTTCTTTTCACAGAGACAGACTCAGAAAAGCGGTATTATAAAACCGAGCAACTCGTTCAAGTTAGTTAGATATTATAAATTCAAAATCACCCCATGTGAAACGATGCCGTTTTGAATCTGGGTGTGTGGCCAGCACCGTCGACGGCGACAACGACGACGACGACAATGGGGAGACGGCCATGCTGTGAGAAAGTTGGCCTGAAAAAAGGGAGGTGGACGGCGGAGGAAGATGACCGGTTGAAAAAGTACATTCTTGCTAATGGTGAAGGCTCTTGGAGATCCCTCCCCAAAAATGCAGGTTACTTCCCACCTACATTTTTCCGATAAAACAAATTATTCAACGAGACCGCTACCCTTTTCGTCTTCTTTTACTAATCTCTTTTTACGAGCCATTGAACTTACCTTGCATCCGTACATCCAATGGTTAAAAAAGATTAGCTATTTTTATAATCGAGAGTGACCAGTTATCGAAATTTTTATTTTTAGGGCTTCTTCGATGTGGGAAAAGTTGCCGACTTCGATGGATCAACTATTTAAGGTGCGATTTGGTGCGAGGGAACATTACGACCGATGAAGAGAATCTTATTATTAAACTACATTCTACCTTAGGAAACAGGTAACTCAAATTAATTTCACTCTTAATTTTAATTATCATAAAGTTTTATTTTTAATTTTTTAATATTTGAAATATATTTCAAAATGAAATTTATAATAGGTAATAAATTTAATGCAAAAATACATCCTTTTTAAGTCATAATTTTTTTAATAATTTTAAATATATTCTCCCAATGCAGTTCACGAGCAAAGAAGAGAAAAAATAATAATAAAATAAAGTAAATAATAATAATAAATTATTATATTATTATTATTTTGGCTTTTTGTAGATTAAAGTCAAGCATGTCAGACAGGCTAGAATGACAACATGAAAGGAATATGAAAATAGAGGGAATAATTTATTCGGATTTTCCTTTATTTTCAATTTTCTATAATTTGGAGAAAATAATTTGTAGGGTTTTATTAATTTTAATAAAAATTCATTTTTTAATATACGAAAAAAAAAAGAAAAAAAAAAAAGGGAAATATTGTCGTTTTCTAATTATAATTATGAATATTTTAATTCAATATGTTCTCAGGTGGTCTTTAATCGCCAGCCACTTGCCAGGCAGAACAGACAACGAGATTAAAAATTACTGGAACTCTCACCTGAGCCGTCAAATTCACACGATCCGGCGCCGGAGCGGCAACGACGATGGGTCGGTAATTGTCGACGTGGCACGGCTGAGCCTCCCGCCGCGGCGGAAGGGCAGCCGTGGGCGGCGTAGCAAGGAAGCGGAGACGGTGGCGAGAGAAAAAACTGTTTATGGGGCTGTGGATGATCCAGCGGAGGAAAGAGTTAGTTCCAACGACAAAATTATTAGCAAAACGACAGATGTTGGTGGGTCTGCGACGTTGAGTTTCGATAAGGACGACATGTCGTTGGACTTGGATGCCTTTTTGGATTGGGACAATGACAACGACAACGACGACGACGACGACGACGACGGAAATAAAGTCACCGCCGCTACCGGTGGCGCTGAGGTGGAGACCGGCGGTGAGTGTAGTTCGATTAGTTGTTCGTTTCGTCTGGACAGTCCTTGGAATTGGGAAAGCTTTGTCGGTGGGGAGGAATGGGAGGCCGGAGAGGATCTCCCCGCCGCCGCCGTGGTGGAATCCGACGCTGTGATTTCTTGGCTCTTATCTTAATCACCGGCGGCGGCGTGATCTTGATTTTGAATGTTTGTAAATTAATGTGTTGATTCTATGGGATTTTGGGATCTTTAATTTTGTATATTTTCTTTTAGCTTTTAAGAGACTCTGCTAATCCGTGTAAAGTTCTTTCTTTTTACTTTTTTACCGCTGTTATGGTTTGTATTTCCATGGTTTTTGGAATATGTATTTGTTTCTAAAACTAAATTTTATTTACTTTTTACCCTTGTAACATACCTTTACCATCCAACCCTTTCATTGCCAACACAACTCACCACTATCTCATTCCTCGCTAGCACACCGCCCAATATTTAGCTCTAATACCATTTATTAGAGCTCAAAACTGCTCTATTAGATATTGTTGCATTTAAATGTGTCTTCTATGGAGAAATTTCTACATCTTTAAAAGGAATGTTTCGTTCTTTTCGTGTGAGATCACTACCGACTAGAATCACACACATTGAGAGTGTGCATACATATGCCCCCGACCACATGAAAATTGGGTTGGTCTGATACTATTTCATGTTTGACTTTTTTTTTTTTTTTTTTTAAATTTGAATAATTTTATATCACATTTGAAACGAGTTTGGAAATTTATATTCTTTTAACTGAAACAAAATTGGTCTACGTGTACTAAAAAACAAAAAAAAATTCCCACGCTTTTTCATCGGTTTGGAAAGTATCAGGGTCCATGTCAGCTTTTTCAGCCATCTCATGTGGGGCCCAAACATATGAAATCCAATGAAAACAATGGATCAAACGTCTGAAGCCCAACTGTGTACCAGACTGCCAACTCACATGCTACACCTCAGACCAAAACTTGGAACAATTGTTTTTTTTTTTTTTTTTTTTTGGTCTTTTTAAATTTACATTTTTAACCCTTCACCTTCTAAAAATAGATCGACACGATCTTCTTACTTACTCGAATCGTTCATCTTTGTAGTAAAAAATTTGTCGAGCTTTAAATATCTTAGAAATGACCGAGAAAATAAAACATGGATAGAGTTTGTCACGTTTTTTTTGTCTGGATTCATAGTATTTATAATCAGTTTATAATCAGTAAAAAGTTAAAAGATTCGTGTCTAAACATATGAAAGTTTGGTCCTTTTAAAATTTACATTTTTTGTGGTCGGGTTAGAAACCAACTCATTGTAACAACCCAACTCCATCACTAGTGCTCCTCTTTGGGTTTTCTGTTTCACGCTTCTAGTCATATGTTAGGGAGAGGTTTTCACATCCCAAAGAATTTTATGTTTCTCTCTTTTAATCTACACATTTGAGAGCCCAGTCTTGTCTCTGAGACACCACCCAGTGTCTATTTTTGACACCATTTGTAACTGTTCAAGCCCACTGCTAGCAAATATTATCCTACCATTTGTAACCATCAAAGCCCATCGCTAGCAAATATTGTCCTACAATTTGTAATCATCCAAGTCCACCGCTAGCAAATATTGTCCTACCATTTGTAACCATCCAAGCCCATCGCTAGCAAATATTGTCCTACCATTTATAATCATTCAAGTCCACCGCTAGCAAATATTGCCCACCACTAACAAATATTGTCCACCACTAACAAATATTGTCTTTGGGTGTAGACGCGTTTTAAAACCTTAAAAACTTGAAAGAGAAAATTCAAAGATAATAATATCTACAAACAGTGGGTTTAGGCTTGGGGTTGGGCTTGGACGGGTTACACCAACCCTATCCTACCCTTAAAAAGAAATATTTAACATATGTAACCGTGACTTATAAGTGTTCGATAAAATGCATTTTTCCTTCTAAAAAAATGGAAGTGATCCTAAAGTTTCTCCACTAAAATTAAGGACAACCATTCATTTATAGCAAATTCAAAATGGCCATAATATATATAAGCCCTAAACCTCCCTTCTTCCCTTTCACTAATTTTCTCTTCCTCTCACCCTGCAAAGGGTAGAGGCAGCCAGCCACACAATCTATACATAATCAAAAAAACAAAAACAAACAAAAAAACCTTAATATGGCAGACAACCTCAAATCTCTACAATCTTCCATTACCGACGACAACAACAAGAACAACAACAACCTAGTCGGTAACAATGGCAACAATGGCGTCGCCCCTCCTAAGAACACGACGAAGAAGAAGAACAAGAGCCTTAACATTCTCAGGGTGGCTTTGATGCTCCTCCGCCGCCGCTCCAGCAAGCCCAATGCTGCTTCTGTTGAGGTTGCCTCTAAGGGCATGTGGAACCGCCTTGTTGCCTCCATCCGCCCTTTACATGTCCAAAGCAATCACTCACCTCAACATCCTCAACCCATTATTGTACCCTCCATGCCCGACGCCACCACGTTACGCGCCTCGCCCTCCATCGACTGCTTCGAGGACGTTAAGTCGTCCTCCGCTTCTTCCGTTGATGGCATGAGCCGATACGCTTCCGCCATCAATCTCCAAGAGCTCGACCAAAACAATGATGACGACGACGACAATAACGATAACGATAATCAAGCCGAGCCAAAAATTGACGAGGATGAGAATGCGGATGATATGATCGATGCAAAAGCAGAAATGTTCATAGCTCAATTCTATGAACAAATGAGGCGCTCGAACTCCGACGTTCGTTACCTAGAGATGATCAAGAGATCGATCCGCTAAAACCGACGGCCGGGGCGATATGGGAAAATTATACCATTTTCATGAATGATATTTTGATTTTATGAGGGAAAAAGCGAAAATTAGTGAAAAGGATTGTAATAATGTTTGGTATCTATTTATTTGAATCTTTATTAATTTATTTATGAATTGAAAAATAAAATTTATTACTATTTTCGTAGTTTTTATTATTTAACGAATTCGATGAATTATTAAATAATTGTATAATAATTATTGTTGCAATAAATATCTCAATTTTGATTCTAATAAATGTCGTAACAATTATGAAAATAAATTGACCAAATAAAAAGATAAAAATAGAGTCTAAATTAGAGGGAGGAAATCGTGACCGTTGGTTGATTGTGATCAATATCCATGGACGATCCGGGAGCATTTGGTCTTAATCCACTGTAGTCCCTTCCGCAGCGAATCCTTCACCTTCCCTTCGACCGTATAAACTTTATACTTGGCGATCCTCTTCCTCCGTTTACCCTCCGGGTCGCCGAACCGCCACGGTTTCGCCGCAGCTGCTGCCGGCCCAACCCGGTTCGTAGTTGTAGCCAGATTCGGCGAGCCGTAGATCTGACAGCTGCCGTCTCCTCCGTAGCGTTTGCCGCTGACAATCTCGACGCTTCGTCCGCCGCCGTGAGCCGATTGGAAATGGGCCATTGGAATGGGAAGAATTAATTTGGAGACGGCGGAGCGGAGAGGGGTAAAATCGGAAAAAGAGAGAGAATATTGAAATGGTGGTGTGGTGTGGAGTCGCGAGTAGTGATACTGGGAGATGAGCTGGAAGTCTTACAACGTTTGGTTTTCCCGATCTCTGTGTCGTACGGAAATCTCTGTTTTATTTTATTATTATTATTATTATTATTATTATTATTATTTAATGGTTTTTTCTGTTCATCGTTTTGGGAAATTGCTTAACGGAGAAGAAGGCGGGATCCGGCGAATCAACCGGAAAAATCGGTTACATTACTGTTATTACGATGTTCTTTCAAATAATAATAAAAAAATTATTTTAAAAAATGGGTAAAAAATCCACTCATTAACCTAATCCTCGTAAATTCTCCATCGAAAATTCTTCCACTTTTGTGGGGCGGGAATTGGAATAGGAGGCAGTGACGGAGATGAGAAAGGCGGAATTGGAATAGGAAGCAGGGACGGAGATGAGAAAGGCGAAAATTCTCCCACTTTTGTGGGGCGGGAATTGGAACAGGAAGTCGGGACGGAGATGTGAAAGGCGAAAATTCTCACACTTTTGTGGGGAGGGAAATTGATCAGGAGGCAAGGACGGAGATGAGAAAGGCTTCCCGATTTTTGCCCGACCCCACTTCGTAGACAGAGGCAGGGACGGAGATGAGAAAGACTTCCTGATTTCTGCTCGACCCTACTTCGTAGACATG
This sequence comes from Cucurbita moschata, assembly GCF_002738365.1. Classification (NCBI taxonomy): domain Eukaryota; kingdom Viridiplantae; phylum Streptophyta; class Magnoliopsida; order Cucurbitales; family Cucurbitaceae; genus Cucurbita; species Cucurbita moschata. The sequence goes on from NW_019268530.1 coordinate 1,469,725, forward strand.
TCTACGTCTTTTCAAACGAAAGTCTATCTATGGGTAAAAGCGGCAATATTTATTCGAGCTCGAGGTAACAGGTGCAACACATATCAAACCTTAACAAGCAATTTGATGGAATTAATAAATTGACATCTAGAAAGATACCACTACCAAACGTGAAAAACATTGAATATATTCTCAAGAGTCAAAAAACACGAACGATAACTTAATCGAACTCTCTAGAAATACGTGCAACCATAAGCTCCACTTGAACAAGAAGACATATCCATTGGTTCGAGGTCGAACGCAAAAGCCAAATAACACGTTTACGACCATTAGATAAGGAAAGGAGTCATTTTCCACCAAAGTCTGTGACTTTATTTCAAAACCATACATACAACCAAATGAGACAAATACTACGACCTCCACCAAATTCTATACAACAATGGAAAGTTTCGTTCCATTTAAGATACCCTTTCTTACCAAATGTTTACTTAACTTCAAACCCAACAAATAAAAGGCGTGTATAATTAATAATATACGTAAACATTAAAAAATCGTCATATTAAATAAGAATTATGTTCGATATATGAATGAAATTAACTCGTCGAGAACAAATATTAAATTAAAGATAATTATTGGTCTGGGGTCTTCCAATATTCTTGACCATGCACATTATGTTTGTTTATTAGAATTAAAATCAATTAAATCATACTCAAATGGTCAACTATTCCAAACAAAGAACAAAACAATTTTCAAATTACAAACACAAACGTAAGGGATTACATAATCAACCCCAATCAAATCAATCAAATCACAACCAACAATATTGTCTGATTTGACTGATTACGTTGGTGGTCCAGCGTCCTCGCTTGCATACATCCAGTATCTAATTCTGATACCACTATAAAGTCGCTACTAATAGATATTGTCTGCTTTAACCTGTTACGTATGATCGTCAGTCTCACAGTTTTAAAACGCGTCTACTAGAGAGAGATTTCCACGTTGTTACAAAGAAGGTCTTGTTCCCACCTTCCACTAATGTGGGATCTCAGAGTATCACCAACATACCCGAAAAAATAGACATGTGCACTTGGATGGGATCCATTTGAAAAATTGATATTAGAATTTGAAGTATTAATGTGAATTAATGACGCAATTAATAGAGTAACCCATGGCACGTGTCATATCCATCCCCATTAAATTTAGATAGCAAGTTCCGTGATACTTAGGTAGGAAATCCCTCCTTCCATTTAATAACTTCTCCTCCCCACAATACCTAATAAAATTCAACTATTTATAATTATTAATGTTTTATTTAATGCTATTTAATCTATCAATATTACTTACCAAAATTTTTATTTTTTTTCTTCATATTATAAATTAAAAAATATAATTATATTGGTGGGTATGGTTACTATTATAAAATTTTATTTTAAATTTATCAACATTTTCTAAAATTATGGAAAGAAATTAAATTAAAATTTATATGGAATTTTATTATTGACTTTTGACTTTTTTAACCCATGTGCTAGATTCAAGAATTTTCATAATTTATTTATTTATTTATTTCATTTGGTTTTGAGGGTTTTGTTAATTAAAATTAAAATTATTTATTGGTTAATAAAATAAAATAAAATGATTTTTTTTTTAATTTTTATTAATAATTCAACACCAAATATATTGAGCTTCGGTTCTCACCCACTGGTTCATCTTCCCCAAATTCACAATTCTAGAGAGAGAAAACGAAAGAGAGAGAGAATGGATGAAAATGGGGTTTCTGAGAAATGGTTCCAAGGGATAAGAGGCTACTGGAAGAAAAGAACCTACCAGAAACTTAACCGGTCGTCACGGCGGCGGAGGCGGCTGGCCAAGATCGGGCTCGGGTCGACCCAGAACACGCGGCGGCGGTTCTGGCGGGTCAAGATCTCTCCGAAGCTCCGATTCCTTCGGAAATTTCCATCCCCGAAGAAACTCCTCATCCGCCTCCGTGATGCCTATGTCAATATGATGCTCGGATTAGCTAATTCCCGGGTTTTCTCCGGCGGCGGCGCCGCCGTTATGTGTGACGGCATGGCCGGTTTTGGCAAGCGGCCGGCGAAGGAATACGACGAGAAGATCATTCTGGAGATCTATAAATCCATGGTGGCAGCCCAGCGGCAGGTGGCCCACCGCCCCGCTGCCATTGCCGGATCCGAATTGGAAACACCCGGGCCCAGGTGAAAAATATATGTTCAATTTTTCAGCATTATTTCAATTTTAGTCTTGTTGTTTAAATAAATATTTTAATAATCTCATAATTAATTGAAGATAATTATATAATGCATGTTATTTAACAAATTCATTCAAATTTACACCATAAATTATATTATTAAAATAATTTATTTACCTTTTGTTTTATCACAATTCTTTTTGGAATTCAGGTGTTTTAAGAAAAGCGACGTCGTTTTAATCTTCATTATTTTTAAATGGGAAATAATTATTGTTTATTAATATTCAATAAGAGCTTATTAAATCAATTTGGACTTTTATGGTTTTTTTCTAAATATATTTATGTTTAATTTGGAATCATTGAGAAGAAAGCACATGGGCTTTCTCTAGTCAACTGAGTCGAGTCGGGTCAAAGTTGTTAGCGGACACGAGATAGATTAAAAAAATAAATATTATCGAAACGTTATAAAATTAGCGTTTCTATTCATTCGTAGCTGTACTTTATTCGTGAGTGTTGGTCAATTGACATTAAAAATTGAAATTAATTACGTTTGGTGTTAAATTTATTAAATGAATAAATTTTCCATCTTCTCGTAAAATTAAATCAGTGAACCTCGCTCGTAAATCCTTCTGATTCTTTTTTATCTCGAGCAATATCTTTGTCTCCTTCAACTTTCTATATTGTTGAATACTTGAGTATCGTCAATTCACTCGGTCTTTCTCTACTTTATCCATGTTTCTACCACGTCCACATGGTACGTACGTAGCGATCATGTCGGTTATGCATCGTTTCATCACTTTCGCCTAGTTTAGTTGGATCGTGTCTACTTTTTAATTGGGCCTAAGTCGATTCGGCCTTTTTGTAATTGGGCCTTAGTCGATGTGGGCTTTTTCAATTGGGCCTAAGTCGACGTGGGCTTTTGGATCATGGTCCACTTGAATTGGACCTTAAATCTAACCTTTTGATTGTTTTTTAGTTTGACCCATTGAATTTCCAACTTAAAATTAAATTAAATTAAATTAAATTTTCTCAGTCAAATTTTATTCATATTTAAATCATTTTTTAGGCTTCTTATTATTAACACGTGAGAAAAGAAAAAAGAAATGTTTCTCAATGGTAAAAATGGTTGAAGTAAATAGTTAAAATTCACTATGGTAAAATAAATAAACCAGGGTTAACAGTTGAATTAGGCTTGTATTGATATTTATTTGACAAATAACGGAGTAAAATAATTTTAAATTCTAAGAGATAACTTTAAATTTTTTATAAATTAATTAATTTAAACCTTATGTCAAGATCAATTCATTTACAACGACTTAATTAAAAGAGTTATAAATTCTTATGAGAAAGGAGATGAATCTTCTTCGAGAAACATCCTTAATTGTTCATCGTCACAAGTTCGATGTTTTTTTTTCCGAGTCTAAAAATATCATTGTCACTGGACTAACAACGCCAAAATAAATTTCAAAATTAGAAATAAAATATAATAGGAGAGATTTTATATGTCATTTTGATAATCAACTGATTTAATAAAATATTTGAATTATTACCCAAAATTTAAAAATAAAATGAAGTTTTAGAAACTATTTTTAAAAAATTTTGAAGAATAAAAATCAAATAATTATTTTAATATTGTTTTAAATTTTGGCAATGGATAATGATATATCCAAAAGAGTGGATAATATTTTAAGGATAAAAGGGTAAAGTTTGTGAATATTTTTATTAATTTAGTTAAAAATAATAATAATAGTAATAAATAAATAAAAAAAGTAATTGACCTTCTAACCCCAAAATTTTAATAATTAATATTTAGGTCATTGTGGGGATCCGCGGAAAAAGGGGCTCTTCACTGTACCACGTTGTGGGTCTGCTGCTTTGTCTTCTTCCATGGCTCTGCAACCAAGAGAGTAATAGAGGGAGAGAAGCTGAGGAGAGAGGGAATTGCATTGTAGACCGGCCGCCGGAAAACTCCTCTCTCCGGCGTTTGTTTTGAGGTCTGATTTCGGTTCAATGCTCTTGTCTACATCGTTATAATCATTGTCTTCTTTTTTCTGCCTTTTTCGTTTCTCTGCTTGCTTTGTTCCCACGGCATACTTTGTCGCTTTGATACGCACTCGCAGGGAGGAGAAAGATTGATTCGATCTGGTTCAGAGGTTATATTTGTTGTTGATTTTACATGTGTTGTTTTAAAGAGAGCTCTAGAGGACGTTAAAGGAACCCTAACGGTCATTCGAACGGGTTTTTTATTGTCGATTTTGGTAGATCGATTTGGTTTGAAGTGGAAGGAGGAGGAGGAGGAGGAGGAGGAGGAGGAGGGGATTTAAAGGTTGAATATGGTTTGGTTGGTGAAATTATCGAGGGTTTTCTCCGCAGCAATGGTGATGATTGTGCTTGCTCCGGCTTTGCAATCGTTTCCTCCGGCTGAAGCCATTCGATCCTCTCATCTTGATTTTTACCTTCGTTTACCTGTTCATACTGCTTCTTCCAGATCGTTGAATCGATTCTCCTTCCGAAAGGCATCTACATTCCGCAATGCCGGTCAGTGTCGTGGCGGTGACCCTAAATTTTCTGGGAAATTTGGTGTGTGCGATCCGAATTTGGTTCATGTTGCTATTACGCTTGACGTGGAGTACCTTCGTGGCTCTGTTGCGGCCGTCAATTCGATTCTTCGAAACTCACTTTGTCCTGAGAGTGTTTTTTTCCATTTCCTCGTTTCGGATACCAATCTCGAGGATTTCGTTCGATCCACTTTCCCTCGGTTGAATTTCAAAGTGTACTATTTCGATCCGGAGATTGTCCGCGATCTGATCTCCACCTCGGTGAGGCAAGCTCTGGAGCAGCCGCTTAATTATGCTAGAAATTACTTGGCTGGGTTGCTCGAATCTTGTGTCAAGAAGGTAATTTACCTGGATTCTGATCTAATTGTGGTTGATGATATCCGAAAGCTATGGACGACGAGTTTGGGTGAGTGGACAATTGGAGCTCCTGTGTACTGCCATGCCAATTTCAGCAAGTATTTCACAGCGCGTTTCTGGTCCGACGACAGATATTCCGGCACATTTGATGGAAGAAAACCCTGTTACTTCAACACCGGCGTTATGGTCATAGATCTGGTTAAGTGGAGGGATGGTGGGTTCACGGAGAAAATTGAATGGTGGATGAAGCTTCAGAAGAGTAATCGCATCTATGAACTTGGGTCACTGCCGCCGTTCCTGTTGGTTTTCGCCGGAAACGTGGCGACCATCGAGCACCGGTGGAACCAGCATGGTTTAGGAGGTGATAACATCAGAGGCAGCTGCCGTGACCTCCACCCTGGTCCGACGAGCCTCTTGCATTGGTCCGGCAGTGGGAAGCCATGGTTGAGGCTGGACTCCAAACAACCATGCCCACTGGATTCTCTATGGTCACCATACGACTTGTACGGATACTCCCAGTGAAGAAAACATAGGGGATATATGAGGTCGCCGGTAAATTTCCAGCAGGAATGTTTTGACGCTTATCTTGATAAAATTTTCAATTGTAGTCCTATTTTTCTTTGGTTTTTTGTCTCTCTCCGGTCACTTTGTGCTTCTTCTTCTAACTCCATCTTCCAGGCGATGTGTATCCTATTTTACGATTTTTACTGGCTCTGAAAAATAAATGGGAAAAAACGGGCCATTCGATTTGTTTGTACAGATTTTGCATTCTTTTATGAATGGAAAGTTGATGGTGGTTTTCCGTGTATTGATATTAACAATCAATCAATTCTGTTTCTTGCTCGTTTCTTTGCTCTTGCTAGTTTGGTATGATTATTTATCAAAGTGTAGCCATCCAATCCTTCACATGGTGATCTTGCCTGAACTGATCAAGTTGTGGTTTATAGACATGGAATTTCCTTGGCTGACCCATCACAGATTATTTGCTGCAGCACTCTGGCTCCATCTAAACAACAAATTTGGCTCTTGGGATTCTCCTCAAATAAGGTACGGTTAACATTTCATATATGTTTTTTACTTTGACTCATTTCAAGAATTGTGTACATTGATGCACCAGCACATAACTCTATAGGCATACACCACTATTCTCATGGGATTTTCTGTTAAAATTGGAACCGAGTTGTCAGACTTTAAGCAAAGTTGGAACATTTTTTTAGCCTCAACGTCTGGGTTTTCTTTCTAAGATCAGAAAGTGTGGTCTGCGTTTTGAGAATTGGAAGAAGGGTATCAGGAAAATATGGGAGCATGAGGGTTTGGGCTTTATGCTAGTGTGTATAAATTATTAGAAACTTATCCTGAATTGCCACAAGTGGCCAAAAGGGATCGATTGACTGTTTCTAAAATACCCCAATTTGTGCCAGCTGGAGGACCAAATTGCAGTATTGGAAGAATCTTAAAGGTGTTTTGGTAAGAGGTAAAGTCCATGGTCTCTTTTGAGTTAAAGAAAAGCGGATTCGGTGGCATGTTCAGGTGACTTGTTAACTACTCATTGATCCATTGTCATTTTCTTATGGCCTTACCCAAACGGGTGGGGTCATACCTCCATATGCTTTTCTTTACTCCTTCCCTTTTCTTATTATCATTTTTTCTAGAAGATATCATCATGGTACTAAGATTTGATCATGTTAAGAGTTCTAACGGCTCAAGTTGGTTTCTTCCTCTGCATTTAGATGCTATATATTTATTTCTTTTGCTCAAAATGGTAGCCCAAAAGTAGGCTGATTGATTAAGGGGGAAGTAACAGATTTATCCATCCGTTTCACTATTAATACTATTTTGTCGCTTAGAAAGGGAAAAGTTGAGGGATTTATAGTTAGAACAGCATGTAGGTTGAGGGATCCCCATGTGTCTCATTGTTCATTGTGTGGGGACAAGTTCTGATGTGGCTGACTAGATTGGATAAACTTTAGCTATAGCTCATGGGAAGTTTATCAAATTTGGTTCTTTATGTTAAGTATCCAATTAATTGTAACTGAATTTTCCAACGACATTACATGTAAGTTGGCTGAAATTGTAGCACAGGTGAATTTCCACTTGGTTCTACATCAACTTTTTAAATTACAGTTTAATAGGTAACTAACCTCGTGCTCTATTTATTTTTTATATAGATAGAAAATCTAGATTTTTCTTTCTTTGCTGTTAAGTTGAGTGAAGTCAGAATACCCACACGTGGCAGGGGCCTCCATGATTGGATTGATCTTTATTCTGAAAATAATTTACTTATTTTAGTCTTTTGTGCTTTGTCTTTGGATTAAGGATGAGGCAAACATCTATCCCTTTCTTCCCTTTAAGTCTCCTTGCTCGTGCCGTCATGCCAGACTGGTTCTTGTGATTATTTTAAAGACAGATATGTCTTAATGTTGCTTTCTTTTTCCTGAAATAGAAGTAAAACAAAAAGATCTACACAATCACAGCCGTTGGGAGAAATCTAAATCTTGAAATGGACGGCTAGTAGTGTGGGGAATAGAAGAAAATCGATGGGGTTGGGATGTCTGATGAACGCCACATGCACGTAGTTTTCAAAAAAAAGAGTAAGCTTTGGATCCCTTACAGCTTGAAACAGCCATGGAATTGATCTTGAAATGAGGGGACCAAAAATTCTTCTGCTGCTCTGGATTTTTAAATAGTTTTTATGCATTTTCTTGAGCTTTAGATTTCTCGTTGAATATTGTATCGCTCTCTCTCTCTCTCCTTCTCTTTCAGGTTTGATCTAAATGAGGAAGCACGCACATCTGATTCGGATCTAATTGTTGCCCATAAAGTAATCTTTCTGTCATGTCCCACGTTGGTTGGGGTGGAGAACAAAAAACCCTTCAATAAGGAGCGTGAAAACCTTTCTCTAGTAGACGCGTTTTAAAGTCTTGAGGGAAAATTTGAAAGGGAAAGCCCAAACAAGACAATATCTGCTAGCGGTGGATCTGAGCCATTACACTTTCGAACTTGGGAAGGATATGGAGGTAATAGCTGTACATGTGTGTTCATAGAAATCTTTTGTTTTATGATTCTTTTTTTAACTGAACATTGTGGTTTTTAAAACAAGATTGTTATTTGTATCACTAGTTGAAACGATGCAATTTATCTTTCATGTCTTTTATTATCTGATCATCTGAGTAACACAATCCATCAAATAAATTTAGCAGCCGATCATATAATCCTCATCTTATCGATTGTGTTGGATTAGCTCGATTATTGTATTGGTTGATTGATTCATGGTACTATGGCTTTTAGTAGTTACTCTCGTAAAGTCAATTCGAGCCTAGCTAAATAGATAAAGACATTTATCACCTTGAAAGGGTGTATTGAGACTTATGGAATGAGATCGAGATGAAATGTTTGTAGTAGGAAAATGTAGCGTTGTGACGGATGAATTATGCCAATTATAGGCAACTATCATAAATGCATTAATTAATTAAGCTGCTACAAAGTATGCCAACCCGAGCGCTTGGTGAAGCTTGCCTGTCAGGTTGTTCAGTGTGGTGACTCAAAACACGTCGTGATTGGTGACATTACACCTTGAAGAAAATAGGTTAGTTGTCATGCTTCTCTTAAATAAATTAATTACGTCTGTTAACTTCACATCATTGGTCGATATAAAAATAAAGAGCTCAACACGTTGCCTGAGAGATTCGAACTCTCGCGGAAAACCCCATGTACTTAGCAGGCACACGCCTTAACCACTCGGCCAAAGCAACACTTGTTGTTTGAAGAAAATAGGTTAGCTGTCACGTCACGGTTCTCTTAAATCAATTAATTACTTTGGCCAACTGTCACATCCTTGGTCGATATAAAGATAAAAAGCTTAACACATTGCTTGAGAGATTCGAACTCCCGTGGGAATCCTCATGTACTTAGCAGGCACACGCCTTAACCACTTAGCCAAAGCAACACTTGTTGTTTGAAGAAAATAGGTTAGCTGTCACGTCACGATTCTCTTAAGTCAATTAATTACTTTGGTTAATTGTCACACCATTGGTCAATATAAAGATAAAAATGTCAACATGTTGCTTGAAAGATTTGAACTCTTGCGGAGAAATCCCATGTACTTAGCAGGCACACACCTTAACCACTCAGCCAAAGCAACACTTATTATTCAAAGAAAATAGGTCAGCTGTCACATCATAGTTCTCTTAAATCAATTAATTACTATCACTTCATTAGTCAAGCATATCAAATCAATACAGATTGTTCGAAGAAACTAGGTCAACTATAACATCAAGTTATCTTAAATTCAAATCATCAAAAGAGTATTATTGTTATTTTTATTTTAAAAAAATAGTTATCTTTTCAACTTGGCCGAAGAAAACTCAGACAAAAGTCAATACAATAGTTATAGAACAAGTGGGTCGTTTTATGGGATAACTTCGCCCTCGAGCTCGAGGTTTTAATTTTTTCATAGTAGTACTTTGGTTGACTTCCGCTTTACTAATGACTAAATCTGGTTCTTTGAAACCCATATCGCAACGAGCATTTGCTACTGTCGAATAAACCAAATAAAAAATAGGATAACATGCTCGATAAGGCATGAGTTTGAGTATTACCAGTGTTTCGTAGTAAGAACGGCCACGAATCTGATCAATTACTCTTCACGTGCAAATCCAAACTTGTTAAAATAACCTTTTTTTTTTATTAAAGAATATATATATATATATATATATTATTATTATTATTTTGTAGAAGAAGTATTTGTTTATTAAAAACAGGTAAAGAATAGAGAACAAGAAATAAGAAAGAAGAAAAAATAAAAACAAATCGTCGCCTGAGAGATTCGAACTCTCGCGGGGAAACCCCATGTACTTAGCAGGCACACGCCTTAACCACTCGGCCAAAGCGACACTTGTTGTTACGAATTAAAATTTTATTTGTAATTATAAATTATTCAAATTTGGGCCTATTATATGATTGTATTGTGGATTGGATCTTGGGCTCAATTTATGTACTTATTATATTTGGGCTCATTCAAATTTGGGTCATTTATTATTAAAAAATTGTATACGTTATCCATCCTACCAATCCAACCGTGAACGTTTGAGCTGATAATTGATATCTTATATACTTAACTGTACTCGAACCATATGTAATTTTTTTTAAGTTTATACAGTACTTCTCTCTCTTATTTATTTTCCATTCTTCCGTTAGTGAGCCCCCATGTTTAAAGTTCACGAAAAAAAACTCACGAACAACTTCTTCTTCTCTCACTTATTTCTCTCACTAGAACCATAGCTTACGTCCTCTTTCACGAAGAACAAAATGTAATTTTCCCTATATTTATATATACAAATAAGTTACTAAATAAATCTTCAAATTTTCTCGCTTCAAAAAGTCATAATTTTGAATTTGATTATTCATCATCTTATGTTTCAAATGCTATCTATGACATCAATGCTGAAAATCAAATCCAAACTGCCAAACCATATAAAAATTGACATTAATTCAATTAATATATATATATATATATATATATATATATATACATATATATAATAATTAAGAACTAAAAGCCAATATTATTTAATTTAGTGAGATGAGGTGCCATTTTCTACTCCGAAATAAATAAATACTTCAAAATTCATTTTATTTTATTTTATTTTTTATATTTTTAAATTAAATTTTATCAAATATAAAAAAAAAATGTATTAATTGGTAAATCCCAAATATAATAATTAATGCCCACAAAATGACAACTCATTTGACAAATTAAAAGAGAATAAAATTTTGTACTTTTTCATCCTTTGATGTTGGAAGAATCAACAAGATTTTGTATTTTTATTTTTTATTTATTTTTATTTTTTTTTAAAAAGGCACATTGGTGAGGGAATCTATACCAATTTTCTTTTTCTTTTTCTTTTTTTTTATTGGAATATTTTCCACCTTTACATCCTTCAATTGCTTGTATTTGGGTTTTGCATAACTTTTAATTGGATCAAAATAAATAAATAAAATAAATTCCCAAAATTTCATTTTAGTCCTTATATTCAACATATTTCAATTAAGAGTGAAAATTTAAACCCGTCATTACCAATTTTTATACTACTTATATTATACGTTCGAGCCTAATATTGCCAAATTTGCAAAAAGGTCCTCTCTCTTTCACAAAATCAAATTCTTAAGGGCATCAAAAGAAAAAGAGAAAACATAAGAGGAGCAAAAGGAAAATAGCTCTTTTATAAATTTTTTATGTGTTGTCCCACTCCCACCACCCTTTATTTATTTATTTATTTTTGAATAAATTCCAAATCAATTTTTATTTAATTTCCTCGTAATTAACATTCTTTTTTTTTTTTAATTTGTTTTTCAAATATAACACTTTTTTAATTATATTTTATTTAAGTGTCACTCAACAAATTAAGAAATATATTTTTTTTATCAATAAGTCAGAGATTTAAATATTTAATTCTCTAATTTAATTAATTAATTAATTTATTTATTTATTTTAATGTTGTTGCCCGCTAAAACTTAGAATCATTATAATGATGGATTACTTTAACTTTGTCCATGTGAAAATGAAATTGGGAATTTTTATTTTAAGCGTAAAGTAAGTTGTAAAATGGGAATCCTATAACTATAATCATATTTTTTATTTTTTTATTTTTTTATTTTTTATTTTTATTTTGTTTTTAAGAGTTCCCTTCACTATTTGACCTTCAAAATTTATAAACTTATTTAAAATTTTAAATTTGGTTAAATATAAAATTTAATTTTATGTTTAATAATTCAAAATAATTTTAAATTCTAGTGCGAATTGATGATGTGAGAGGAGAATAAAAATTGTGATGATGACGCGCGTGATATTCTTTTGGCCTTTTTTCTTTGGTGGTGAAAATAAAGTGTTAATTTGATGAAGCATAAAATTTTAATATAAAGTTTAGAAATTTAATGAAATCATATAGTATAGATATTATGAAGAATAAAACTCAAATCTATACTATATGATTAAAATCATTTAATAAAGTGTATTAATTACTTTTTTTTTTCCTTTCTTTCTTTAATTATTATTTCTCAATCATAATACAACAGTTAATTATTTTTAATCACACCCAAATTTGCCCCTTAATCATAAAGGGAAACTCAAGCCTCATTCACATTTTTCGGGATGATATGTGGCTTTTTCAGATCTTAGGTGAGATTCTCTCTGGCCAACCGAACGTAACTCTTATGGAATTCAAGCTTGTTCTGCCACATATGTCGCTCTTGATGTGTTGCATTCATCTCGCAACGCTTGAAAATTTCGTTTAAAAGGAAGTTTCCTGAGACATTCATCTTGCAACGCTTGACCTCGTTGTAACACATGTGCTGCATGGTAGCTCGCTTAGGTCACATGGCTCACAAGTGATAGAGAACTGACACCATGCCTCTCCCTAAGGTACGTTCTAAAACATTTTTTGTCTGAAAAAAACAGACATGATTTTGGCGAATAGTCATATGATCTTGTGAAACGTCGTCCGTGATGAGCATTCATATTTTGCATGGATGGGCTTACCTCCAGAACTGCATAACCTTGATTTCAAGGTTAAGGCCTGAGCCCCTAACCATTTATCAAGCATATCTTTGTCCTTCTTTTGTCGGAGTGTTTCCTCCATCTTGATTATGCCTCATCTTGGCTTCAATGTACATCTCTTTGGTGTGTTGGATGATGCACCGTCCTCCTCAGTCGCATCATGACACGTGTCAGATGGGCACCACTTGAAGAACGCCACCTTGTCGTCTTATGTCAGGGTCACAACCTACTCCCTTCTTAGTATGATTACAATAGTTTAAAATTTTATTAAATAAATAAATCAAATTTACGTTTAATAGATCCATTAATTTTAAAAAAAAATACATATAAAATATGTTAAACAATCGTACGAGACAATTGATATTTATTATAAAAATTTTAAAATTTAGAGACTTACTGAACAAAAAAAAAAAAAATAATAATAATAATAACGAATACTTATACTTTAATTATATACGCGCTATAATAAGTGAAAAATAATACATCCATATCAATTAAGGTATGGTTTTAAAATTACTAAATGAATTATACTACCATTATTTTACAACAACTCTTTATGCATTATTTCATTTAAAGTTTGCATTATAATATTTAATACCATAAGTTCAAAGCTACATGAGTTTAATTATAACTTAGAGATAATATTGACTTTTCAAAAATATTAAAAACATTTATCAACAAATTGTATAATTGGCTCCACATTATTGTTCTAAGCATAAGATATTTTATTACATTTTATATCATATAAAAATTTAATTAAAACATTTATAATATGATCGGTTAATGAAATTATACATACGTAAACTATACTACAATTATTTTACAATAATGTTAACTTTGAAATTCATAATAAATTCAAAACTTATTGAAGTTTGTGTTGGAGATAAAATAAAATTTCAATAATATTAAAACTTTAATGTAAAAAATACAGTTGTCACACCCTTTAATTGCATTTAAATTTGTTACAATATATTTTTTTAATTATATTTTTAAATTATAAAAGATCATATTTTGAAATAATTATAGTATTTTTTTTAAAATTACTCTCGAAAATACATAAAATATTTTTAAAATTAATTTTAAATAAATAAATGTATGTTTAATTATTGAAAATATAGAAAGGGCTCTAATAAATAATATTTTCATCCAATATTTAATGAAATATAAGATTGAAAAATATAATAAAACTAAGAATATAAGGACAATAAGATTTGGATAAACAAAGTCAATAATTGATTTGATTTCAATACATCTTCCAAATGCATGTCATATCAACGAGACAATAAAATCGGTTAATTTCTATAGTTTTTATTTATTTTTCAAACTCGAAAATTTAAAATAAAGTTTTTATAATATCTTTAAAAATTATTAAATATTTAATTAAATTTAGTCTACATTTTTTAATGAATAAACTAAGACTACATCTAAATGAGAGAGATTACGGAAAAATAAAAGCTATTATCTATATCAATAAGATGCAACTTCCTTCTTGGTCGTTCACAGTAGCAATTTTGAATAAATATAAAAAATTATCATTTTTCGTGTTCAACAGACGAATGTATAGATCTTAATATACTCATATAAAATCTCGTCACCCTGTAATCATGTCTAGTTACAATTATTTTTTTATCTGTAATTACAATTATATTACAAAAATATCAGCATATTTATATTTAATTAAAAGTCAAATTATTATAAATGGTAACATATTAATAGGCAAGGAATATGTCGAAAAATTATTACTACTATCATCATTCACAATGACTTAAATCAATTTTGTTTAAAGGAGATTTTTTTTTTTTAATTTCAACTAATTACATATATATATATATATATACACGTCAATATTTAATCCAAAAAATATTAAATTCTCAAATTTCTTCGACATCAAATCCCCAATTTATGAAATATTTTTTATTCGATGTATCAATAATTTAATTAAAATTATAACCAAACTTTAACTTTACATTTAAGCATGTACCATACACAAAGACTTCCCATTAATTTGGCTTAATGTCACAATCCAAAAAAGGTAAAAATTGTAAAGTAATGGAATTAATTCTTAAGGAAGCAAGTAATTAAAAGGACATTAAGATAATATATTTTGATATTAGTTTAATTAGGCTTTCCAGTTGAAGTCTGCTCATTAATTAGATAACAATTAGTTTAACTCAAGGAAAGAAATATAATTATGTGTTAAAATATAATTAAATTATAAGTTTAGTCGTTAATTAAAATTTAAAATTTATAAAGTTGGTCTATAATTTTTAAATTAAAGAATTATAATTTTATTACAAATTCATGGGTTGATTTTTAAAAATTTTAAAATATATGAAAATTCTATTAAATATAAAATTTAAAATTGAATTTAAAAATTAAAAACGACAAAATAATTAATTGCAAGGAAATAATCCTACGTGGCAAAATCAAAGCGTTATTCACGTGACACGTGGGCGGCAATAAAATCAGCACCATGGACGTCTCAATTTTAAATTCCCATTTAGTTCCAAAAACAAAGATTAAAAGAATTGCCGGCTCGCGCGTTAAAGAGCCGTTAGGTGGAGGCTTAGCACTAGGCTCGGATACAGCTTCGGAAAGCAGAAAAGCAGTACAGAGTATCAAAGGCATAGGAATTACAGATAGAGAGAGAGAGAGAGAGGAAAAGCAAAAGCAAAAAAGCGTGAGGCAATGAAGAACTGATAGCAAAGAAATGCCAACAAACTCCATTACCCATCAACCCAATTTTCCATTACCGCCACCACCATCACCAACAACTTCAACAGAAGATCGCCACTCTGCTCGTTTTTTCTTGCAGAAGCCCAAATTCTGATGCAGTCTGTTGAAATTGGGTATTGAATTTGATACTCTTTTCGGGGAGTTCTGTTTCTGTGTAAAAAGATGGAAGGAACAATGTCGTTTTCAGTGGCGTCTGTGGTGGAAGATGTTCTTCAACAACATGGAAATCGTCTTGGTGATGGAGGAGGAGGCTTCGATTTGGAATCTCGAAGAGCAGAGGAAGCTGGTAACTCTGATTTTTTCTAATCTTCTTTTTCCCAAATCTTTGGAATCGGATGAATCGGTTCGGAAATCTATTTTCAAAGAGAAAGATGTTTGAATATACATTCTACCAACAAGAACAATTTGCGTATCTTTATTACTATATTTAGAAACGGATGATAAGAATTTGCGATCCTCTGTTTTTTTTTTTCTCTCTTCTGATACTTATTGAGATTGGGTTTTGATATTAGCATCTAGAAGAAATGAAGCTTCCGGGTGGCTGAGAAAGATGATCGGAGTTGTTGCAGCTAAAGATTTGCCGGCTGAACCATCAGAGGAAGAGTTTAGGCTTGGATTAAGAAGTGGGATTATTCTCTGCAATGTACTGAATAAGGTTCAACCAGGAGCTGTGCCTAAGGTGAGCCAAATCCAAATTTGGGTTGTATTAATGTTTTTCGGCCAAATTCACATCTGTGTTCTTCCCAAAAACAATTGTTAGGTGGTTGAAAGTCCTTGCGATTCTGCCCTCATCCCTGATGGAGCTGCGCTCTCAGCATTTCAGTATTTTGAGAATGTGAGGAATTTCCTTGTTGCTATACAGGAGATGGGAGTTCCTACGTTTGAGGCATCTGATCTAGAGCAAGTATGTTTGAAGAGAGGAAGAAAAAGTGTCATTGAGTTCTTGAAAAGGGTCCTTTGATGACAAGTTTTGGTTGTTTTTTCAGGGAGGTACGTCTGCTAGAGTTGTTAATACTGTTCTTGCACTTAAATCTTATGGCGAGTGGAAACGTGGTGGGGGCTATGGAGTTTGGAAGTTCGGTGGGAATGTTAAACCTGCTACCATCTCCGCTACCAAGTCCTTTGTGAGGAAGAATTCAGAGCCATTCACGAATTCCTTGTCAAGAACTTCCTCTTTGAATGACAAATCTTTCAATCCTTCCAATGTGGTTTGTTTCAATCTTACGTTGTTTGTTTGTTTGTTTGTCTCATGTTTATTTTGTTTAAGCTTCTTTTAAACTCTAGTGTTTCTTTCTTGTCAATTGTTCATTGTAGCAGTCTAGTTCTCGCTCCTCGCTCATTCGTGCACTTTTGACGGATAAACGACCTGAAGAAATCCCTACGGTAATGAACGAAAATGTTCTGGTTTCTTGACTACTTTCTGTTCCGGTAGCTTTTTTTCGTAGAATGAATCACGACTATTCGCAATAGTATGATATTGTCCAACTTTAAGCATAAGCTCAGATGGCTTTGCTTTTGGTTTCTCCAAAAGGCCTAGGAGATAGTATTCTTTACTTATAAGTCCATGATCAATCTCTTAGTTAGCCGACGTGGGACTCCCCACCAACAATCCTCCCCTCGAACAAAGTATACCATAGAACCTCTCCTGAGACTTATGGAGCCCTCGAACAGTTTCCCCTTAATCGAGGCTCAACTCCTTCTTTGGAGCTCTCGAACAAAGTACACCATTTATTCGACACTTGAGTCACTTTTAACTATACCTTCGAGACTCACAATTCTTTGTTCGACATTTAAGGATTCTATTGACATGACTAAGTTGAGAACATGACTCTGATACCATGTTAGAAATCATGACTCTCCACAATCGTATGAAATTGTTGACTTTGAGCATAAGCTCTCATGACTTTGCTTTTGGTTTCCAAAAAGCCTCGTACCAATGAAGATAATAGTGTTCCTTGTTTATAAACCCATGATCCCCACCAACCATCCCAGCACAACATAAGTAGCTTAGTGTTCTATTTTGTATTACATGAAGGTGTCCACAACTTTTTCTAAACTATATTGCTCTATCTTTTTATAGTTGGTTGAATCATTGCTCAGCAAGCTTGTGGATGAAGTTGAGAATCGCTTTTCCAGCCTTGAACTGGTATGTAGATTCAAAAATCTTGTTTCATTTATGGCTTCACAGTTTGTTTATTTCTCTACTGTTCTAAACTACAGACAAAAGCAAACCCAAAAGATGTGGTTGCTGCTCCATCACAGGGCAACAAGTCGCTCTTCAAATCAGCTTTTGGTGCTAAAAGGGTGTGCAGCCTATCCTTTTTGTTATACTCACATAGCCTACAAATGGAGTATTGCTGAATTTTATGAATCACTTTTCACTCTTTATACAGGCAGAGGAACTTAACTCCAAAGCGATGGAAAAGAATGAACTCATCCATGGAAGCAGTATATTTGAGGAGCAGTCAAAGAAGCAGCAAATGATTTTCGATCAGCAACAAAAGGACGTTCAGGTACACAGTAACATTTTTTTTGAACTTCAAGAACACCTAGGAGCGGAAATTCAAGTCTCTGACCTTTTGATCAAGTTTCTATACTTCAACCGTGTTTTTAATTATCGTTCACCATGTTCATACTAATTTTAAATTATTGTTTTAGGATCTAAAACATAAACTACACGCTGCAAAAGTTGGAATGCAGTTCATGCAAGTAAAATTTAGCGAAGAGTTCCACAATCTCGGTAAGATTATTGGACAAATTTCATAGGGGAGTAGATAGCTTTTTATCTCACTTCTAATTTTGAGCTTTTTCTTTATGTAGGTATGCATGTACATAGTCTTGCTCATGCTGCTTCTGGATATCATAAAGTTCTCATGGAAAACCGTAAGCTATACAATCAAGTGCAGGATCTCAAGGGTAATTTGCATCACTGGTCATATAAGCTAAAGCTTTCGATTTTCTGTGCATTTTATTGTAACACCTCAAGCCCCGTTGCTAGCAGATATTGTCCTCTTTGACATTTCCCTTCTTAACTTTCCCTCAAGATTTTAAAACACGTATACTAAGGAAAGGGTTCCACACTCTTATAAAGAATGTTTTGTTTCCCTCTCTAACCGATGTGGGATCCCACAATCCACCAAAGTATATTTCGGGGCCAAATGTCCTCACTGGCACTCGTTTCCCTCTCTAATCGATGTGGAAACCTCTCTCTAGTAGACGCGTTTTATAACCTAGAGGGAATCTCAAAAAGAAAAAGTCCAAAGAGGACAATATCTGCTAGCGGTGGGGTTGGGTGTTACATTTATGTTGAGGATTATAAATATTTGGGTCTTGTGATGACCAGGTAGCATAAGAGTTTACTGCAGAGTTAGGCCCTTTTTGTCTGGTCAATCAAATTATGTAAGTGTTGTGGATCACATAGAAGATGGAAATATTACTGTTAACGCCCCCTCGAAGCACGGGAAGGGACAGAGATCCTTCAGCTTCAACAAAGTATTTGGTCCATCTGCTACACAAGGTTGATGAAACTTAAATTTTTGAAGGGTCATGATTCTGTAACACATATTTTGACAATGTGCTCTCTTTCTATTACAGTGGGCGTGTTCGCCGATATGCAGCCACTCATTCGATCTGTCCTTGATGGATACAATGTTTGCATTTTTGCATATGGACAAACAGGATCAGGGAAAACTTTTACTATGGTATGTATTAAGCACTTCAAGTTTAGATCTAAAAAACAAGAGTGTGAAATTCAGATATGTGCTGATTTCTTTCATTAACATGCTTAGACTGGGCCAAAAGAGCTAACAGAGAAGAGCCAAGGAGTAAATTATAGAGCATTGGGAGATTTGTTCCTTATAGCAGATCAAAGAAAGGAGACCTATCGTTATGATGTTTCTGTTCAGATGATTGAGATTTATAACGAGCAAGTCCGGGATCTTCTTGTCACTGATGGAACTAATAAAAAATATCCTTCACAATTAATCTTGTTTGTTCTTGAGTTGATTATATTTGCATCCTATTGCACTCTGTTCATAAAAACCAAGTAGTTGATGAATTTGGCAATTGCAAGTAACAGCTAGTAGATATGGTCCTCTTTGAGCTTTCCGTTCCAGACTTCCTCTCGAGGTTTTAAAACGTGTCTTTTGTAACAGCCTAAGCCCACGGCTAGTAGATATTGTCTTCTTTGGGTTTTCCCTTCCAGGCTTCTCTTCAAGGTTTTAAAATGCGTCTTTTGTAATAGTCCAGGCCCACCGCTAGTGAATATTGTCCTCTTTGGGCTTTCCCTTCCGGGCTTCTCCTCAAAGTTTTGAAGTGCGTCTTTTGTAAAAGCCGAAGCCCACCATAAGCAAATATTGTCTTCTTTGGGGTTTCCTCTTCTAGCTTCCACTCAAGGTTTTAAAATGCGTCTCTTAGAGAGAGGTTTTCACACTCTTATAAAGAGTGTCTCGTTTCCCTCTCCAATCGATGTGGGATCTCACAATCCACCCCCTTCGGGGCCCAGCGTCCTCGCTCACACGTGTTATAGATATGAAGATTATACATATGAAGATGCACGTAAGTAATACTTAGTTGTATGCACTATCAGCTTAAAGTTGAACTTGCCTTGTTTATAGTTCCAGAGTCTATACAAATTCAACAATACTTTTATGGTGCTTCTATCAAATGCTTTCCTTAACTATTTTTACATTAGAAATCCGCAATAGTTCTCAAAATGGACTTAGTGTACCAGATGCTAGTCTTGTAAGCGTATCATCAACTTCAGATGTCATTAACCTTATGAACCTTGGCCAAAGGAACCGTGCCGTAGGGGCGACAGCGCTAAACGACCGTAGTAGCCGTTCCCATAGGTAAGCAATCCATATATCTTGTGTTGCATTGAGAATGTGTATGGCTTCACCAGTCACCAAGCTAACTTCCATTCAAATCATTTTGTAGTTGCTTGACTGTTCATGTACAAGGAAAAGATTTGACATCTGGAGCCATTCTCCGTGGCTGTATGCATCTTGTAGACTTGGCAGGAAGTGAAAGAGTTGACAAGTCTGAGGTGACAGGAGATAGACTGAAAGAGGCACAGTATATCAATAAATCTCTGTCTGCTCTAGGTGATGTGATTGCTTCTCTTGCACAGAAGAATCCCCATGTCCCTTACAGAAATAGCAAACTCACACAACTTCTTCAAGATTCACTTGGTAAGATGAAAGTCTACATAGGATATATATCTGTCTGTCCCTCTTAGGTTGACTAAGAATTTGAAACTTTTTTGTATCTGTTTAGGTGGGCAAGCCAAGACATTGATGTTTGTTCATATAAGCCCGGAACCTGATGCTATTGGAGAGACGTTAAGCACACTTAAATTTGCAGAGCGAGTTGCCACGGTCGAACTCGGTGCTGCTCGAGTCAACAAGGATACTTCAGATGTTAAAGAGCTCAAAGAACAGGTTTTGATTTGACATTTGGTCTCATCTAATCTTTAAGCATGTTTTTGCAAGCTTTTTCTATTCGTGTTTATCAAGTGGAAACTTAACTGCATTTCAGATTGCAAGTTTAAAGGCAGCACTTGCAAGGAAAGAGGGGACACCACAACAAATCCAGCTCCATGTTTCTGGGAACTCAGAGAAATTCAAGGCAAAAGCTAGTGAGTTATCACCTTGCCAGCCTAGAAGTCAGAATGTCGATGTGTTGGTCGAAAATGCTATCCGTCGTCGACCTATGGACGACGTAGGCAACATCGAGGTATTTCTTCCCTATCAAATGAGGCATTTGTTCAAAATAGTCAACATGGCTCTTGTGATCATTCTTTGCTTAGATGAAATGTAGGAAAACACTATGTTCTGTGCCAATGAGCCACTTGGCCAAAACCTTTCTATAAAAATATAGTTTAGTGAAAAATTTCATAAGTGTTCTTCGGATGTGTTAGGAATCATAAACGTCCACTATGAGCATAAACTCTTGTAGGTTTGCTTTTGATTTTTCCAAAAGACTTCATACAGAGACGTGGTTGCCTCAAATAGCTTCCCCTTAACCGAGTCACGATTCTTTCTCTGGAGCCCTCGAATAAAGTATACCCTTTGTTAATTAGCTAACGTGGGACTCCCTCCCTCTCAACACCCTCGGTCATTTGTGAATCCTGATCTTGATAGATGATTTCTGCCTTTATATTTGGTTTGCATTACTCTAACTTGAAAATGTACCTTAATGTCAATGGTCCAGTTTCACAGTAACTCTGCATTAAGACAGAAGAGGCAAAGCTTTGACATGGCTGAGCTGTTGGCTAACTCACCACCATGGCTGCCGGTTAGTAGCCCTTGCCTGAACTATGTCGAGGACGATAAAGACACGGCCTCAGGTGAGTGGGTTGACAAAGTAATAGACGTGAACCGAGTTGAGAATCCATTGGAGGAGGAGGAGGGGTGCTGGGAAGCAGAAAATGGTCACTTAAATGATATATACTACCAGAAATACCTTCAAGACTCCTCCAAACTGTACACAGAACAAGGATACAGCATGCTAACAGGAGGAGCTAACAGATTCAACATGATTGGGAATGATGATATAGACGATGCAGGAACAAGCGACTCATCTGAGCCAGATTTGCTCTGGCAATTCAACCACTCCAAACTTGCTGCAAGCATAGGCAACGGAATCGGATCGAAAACGAAGAAGCCGAATGGTGGTGGAAAGCAGCAGCAGCAGCCCCTAAAGAGCCCAGAATTGTTAAGGTAGCCATACTGTTCTATAGCTATTAGCTATGGTTCTTCTTCTTGTCTTCATATTATGGCTTGTTTTAATGGAATTCTTGAATGTTTTTGATGATTTGCAGCAGCAAGAAGCTGAGTTCTTCAATGAGCCCTTCTCGTTCAGATTCACAGAAGATGATATCATCAAATGGGGTTGCCCTTCCACTCCACAGAAATGGGAGACGACAGCCTGCTTCTGCTGATAAACGCAGAACTGGAAATAGAAAACAGTAAAAAAAAAAAATTTAATTTAAAATCATTTTTTTTATTCTTTAACAACGTGTGAGGGAGTGTTGATTTCCATTTTTTATCCCTTTTGTTTGTTGTAATTAATTACTGTAACAGTGAAAAAAAAAGCAATAATTACAGTTGCTTTTTTAATTTTAATTTTTTTTATTGATTTAACTGATGAGTTACTTCGCTCTTAAGATCGCACACTCGATCTAGATGAACACAAAGAATTGTAGAAGAACAAAAGAGAAAAAATGCAAAAAAAAAAAAATAAGAACCGAAGAAAAAATGCAAACAAAAACTTAGCTAAAGGTTTATATTAATGACCTTACAAACAGAGTACAGAGATATATATGGTTCAGTTTATTGTATATAATTTTAATCCATATAATCTCTAATGTATATAACTATCCACCTGTTTTTACCGACTTTTTATTATAAATAGCGGTTTACTGTATATGACCATTCTCCATATAGCTCAATACTTCTTCACATTCACCGTGCAATGCATGCGGTTATTCATAGATAGAAGAATCATAGTATGCGCTTCCCTTCCGTGTACTAGCTAAAGCGTTATGTCTGTTTGGTGAAGACTATATTCACGGAGGTACCATAGTAGGTAAACTTGAAAGAGGAAAGAAAGGGTTGTAGGTGATGGGCGCGTTCTGCTTCTTATCTAGAGAGAGAGTAAGTAAGTATAAGTATAAGTAGCGAGACGAGAAGAGGAGAGGGAGGAAAGAGTAAGTTAAGTAGCTCGACTCGAAGAAGAGAGGGACAAAGCAGCTCGACCGATAGGGAGAGGGGCGCTGAAATCGTTCCTATTAGATTGGGTCGTGCGTTGCAGCTAGTAGAAATGAATAAAGGCGGGCCCCTTCACTCTGTAATGAGTTGCGTCTAAATTTATACTTTAAATAATCGGTTTCTTTTTTAACTTTCAAAATAATTTAAAAAATACTTTTGAAATTCAGTGCATTTTTTTTTAATTTTTAAAAAATGGAAAGATATTAATGAAATTTTAGAAAGAAAAAGCATATATAATATTATTTATGATTTTTTTTATTAATTTAGGAAAAAGAAAAAAGAAAAAAAGTCTGATTTGGCGATTTGGTGGGCCGTTATTGGGCCGTTTAATTGGGCCGAAGGAAGAAAATTCCGATCTCAGGTAGGCGCGCAGCCATGAAAGCCAGTTCCGTTTTCACTTACCAAACATTTCGGTATTCTTTTACGACACCTCGAAAGCTGTGACGTTACCTGCCATTTCTTCCGGCGCCTTATCTCCGTCCATTCCTCCCATCGAGGATTCCATCTTCTTCATAATCATTGTTACAGAGTTTTCTCTTGTACTTGCAAGATCGCTCTCTCATTCTTCTTCCCCCAACTAATATTGGCTTTTAGCTCAGAAGAATGGCGGCCTTGTATGTTCTGTCCCGGCGATCTTCGTCTTCGCAACTCTTTGGAATGGCGCGTTACGCTACTAGATCATACTCCACGGCTTTTCGCGAGGAAAGAGATACGTTTGGACCGATCAACGTTCCCTCCGATAGGTTCGTTTCTCTCGTTCATCTGGTTTTTGGATTTACTTTACTAGTAATTGCTTTATGTGTTCGATTTTTCCTGAGGAAATTGTGGTAATGGTAGGGGAATGAGTGTTTATGAAATATGTTGTTTGCCTTCTAGATTATGGGGAGCTCAAACGCAGAGATCGTTGCAGAACTTCGAAATTGGAGGAGACCGTGAGCGAATGCCTGATCCTATAATTCGTGCCTTTGGCGTCCTTAAAAAGTGTGCTGCTAAGGTCTATTCATTTCAAATTTGGCGGAATGTGATGTTTAGTTCTTTGTGCTACAGCTTGTGTTTTGCAACTGATGCAAAGTCGGACTGTTCATCGTGAGTCTATTTTTGTAGGTAAACATGGAATACGGTCTTGATCCAACCATTGGGAAAGCTATTATGCAAGCAGCCCAAGAAGTAGCGGAGGGAAAGTTGAATGATCACTTTCCACTAGTTGTATGGCAAACTGGAAGTGGCACTCAGAGTAATATGAACGCGAATGAGGTTAGGCTAGTCTGTTTTGTTTTGATTATGAGGTGTTGACAGTGAAGGTTTATTTATTAAGGATCGTACTGCAAACTTACCGTTTTTTTTTTTGTTTGTTTTTGTATCGATCTCTTTCTTTGATCTTGTTGTCTGGATACCATGGAAATTTTCTTAAGCATGATGTCACGACCTCTATGTCATGTTTGTCTTCTTACATAGTACCATATACGTGTAGTAGGCAGCTTCCAAACTGATATTTACTTTTGATGGTTGAATTTAAGATATTGTAAGATGTCAGCTGTCTTCTTTCCCCCCTCCCTTTCCTACGTTATGAGTCAAATTCACCTAGTTTTTTTTAGGTATAATCTCTTGCATAAAGAAAAAAAGTATTTCCTTTGTTAATATTTGAAGTGTCCCATAAGAATGTTATGTGCACACCGTAATGAACATGGTCTTATCTGTGAAGTAATCTTCTTAGTTATTAGAATGTCTTTTGTTAGTTGATGATCATTAGAATGGTAGATAATACAGAGCTCCGCGCTCTACAAGTACTGAATATCTCATTTATGGGGCAGGTCATTGCCAACAGAGCATCTGAGATCCTTGGTCATAAACGTGGTGAGAAGTTTGTGCACCCAAATGACCATGTTAATCGGTCACAATCTTCTAATGATACATTCCCTACTGTAAGCTTTTTCTTTCCCAAGTTTTTTTTTTTATATTGCTATTCCAACTCTGATTCTATAACTAAGCGATAAAATTTAGCAGTTTTGATCAAGCTTCTTCATTTTTCCTTTGTAATTTTAATAGCCAAACTATATGCCTTTACTACTTTGACCATGAAAAAACTACCCTTACCTCAACTGACGAGATTTTTTTTTCCCTCCGCCCTTCTGATTTATATTGTTTCCCTATTACAGGTAATGCACATAGCAGCTGCAACAGAAATTAATTCCAGATTCATACCAAAATTGAAAACTTTGCATTCATCACTATACTCGAAGGTTTGATATTTAGGAGAGCTATGTTACCCAGAATTTCAATTTTATTGTCTGCATCTTCACATGCTGTAGATGATCCGAGCCTAAGTTATTTACGCATGCCTTTTTGAGTTGTAAAGTTAAGCCATGTTTGTTTGATTGCATGAACTAAGATGAATGTGTAAAAATTGGAAACATTGGAGGTCTTAACATAGTCTGGATCTGATCGTAAAATTCTGTTAGATTCAGCACTTTTTAACTGAGTTGTGCTTCCATCAGCTACCTTGCATCCTGTGTTCCCTTTGCTCTTTCATAAGTTTGTAATTCCTTGTATTTCTCTGTTATGATTCAAACAGTCTATAGAATTCAAAGACATCGTTAAGATTGGACGCACTCACACTCAAGATGCAACACCATTAACTCTTGGGCAAGAATTCAGTGGCTATACCACACAAGTATTCCCGCTTTCTCTTTGTGCTTATGGAAGTCTTGGATTCCTAATGACTATTGAAAAGAAGAGAGAGGGTACAACGCAAATGAATAATTTTCTGATTGATGTGCACTTGGACTGCAGGTGAAGTATGGTATTGACAGAGTCTTGTGCACTCTACCTCGAATGTATCAGGTTGTTATGTTTGTTATCTTTCCAGGTATTTTGTTGGTTCTTTTGGCTATTTATGTTTTAACACTTCAGAATCTCATCTGTGCAGCTTGCCCAAGGTGGAACTGCTGTTGGAACTGGATTGAACACAAAGAAAGGGTATATTTTCTGTTGAATTCGTTTGAATAAGAAAAGCTATCTAGTTTTCGGATAACGTTTTTTATGAGATCAGAAGGATGAAAGTGTTTTTTTATTGTGAGATTGGCGCTGTCTGTTGTTCAGATTTGATGTGAAGATAGCTGCAGCAGTAGCTGAAGAAGCAAATTTGCCATTTGTGACAGCAGAAAACAAGTTTGAAGCCTTGGTTAGTCTCTTTAGTATTTTTTTTATTTCACAGCTTGGTGCTGCATTCACTCACACTTGAACCACTTTTTATGTTAAAACTTTTTGTTTTTTTACCAGGCTGCACATGATGCCTTTGTTGAAACTAGTGGGGCTCTTAACACAGTTGCTACTTCTTTGATGAAGATTGCCAATGACATACGCCTGCTGGGAAGGTTTATATTTATCAATTTTGACTCTTTATTCTTTATTATTTATTATTCCTCTCTACCTAATACTTTCCCTCTCATTTCATGCATACAGTGGTCCACGTTGTGGTCTTGGTGAACTTATTCTTCCCGAAAATGAGCCTGGCAGTAGTATTATGCCAGTAATACTACTCTCTCTCTCTCGATCTCTATCTCCATATCTATCTCTGTATTTGGGAGCACTGTGTATTTGGGGACACGTGCATGTATGTCTGGGCTTGTGTAACCTAAACAATTTCATTGTTTCAGGGAAAGGTAAACCCTACTCAATGCGAGGCTCTCACTATGGTCTGTGCTCAGGTGAAGTACTTTCTACTTTCCTGTGTAGTTAGTATGGGGTGCTGAAAGAGGATTAGTTAATATAGATCCAATCAAAACTCGTTCTGTTGGCTTTCATTTGTTCCCAAAAAAATTTGTTTAATCATTCAATGAGCCTGTGTGCAATGTATGCATGTTCAGAATCTCAGAGACTGGTTTAATATATGTATTCTATTGTCATTCTAGAACTTAAAAAGAACGAATCATATCCCAACTTTTTCTTGTTTTGTAGGTCATGGGAAACCATGTGGCAGTAACTGTTGGCGGGTCGAATGGTCACTTTGAACTTAATGTATTTAAGCCAATGATCGCCAATGCTCTTTTGCATGTAAGTTCTATTATAATCCCTTCACCGTTATTATTTCTAGAGATTATGTTCAATAATGATATCAGGAACTAAATTATTTCCTGGTGGTATGAGATTCATTTATGTGTGTGTGTGTGTGTGTAGATAGAGAGAGAGAGAGAGATAAAAATTCTGGACTCATCTAACCTTCATCTCCCATGCTGCCTCTTCATTTGCAGTCAGTGAGATTATTAGGGGATGCGTCTGCTTCATTTGAAAAGAACTGTGTGAGGGGAATTCAAGCTAACAATGAAAGAATTTCGAAATTACTCCGTGAGGTTAGTTTATGTTAATATTTGAAACATACTTTTAACTACCCCGTTTGCTTCGAAAATTTTGGCTGATGATTCCTTTGGTTATCCCTGCATGTAAATTCAATGGCCTTGCAGTCACTTATGCTCGTCACGGCTTTGAATCCTGTAAGTGTTCATCAATTAGAAAGCTCGCATTTTCCTTAAGCTTGGTACTTTGTTTGATAGCATGTTCCTACATCTTGTCTCCAGAAAATTGGTTACGACAATGCTGCTGCAGTTGCAAAGACAGCCCACAAGGAAGGTTCGACTTTGAAGGTATGAATAGGTTCAAATCCCATTTCGAACTTTCATCTTTATTCTTTAGAATTTACATAAGAAAGCAGTTATAGAGAATGGTTTCAAGTCGTAGTGGCCGCCAACTAAATATTTCATATTTTGAGTTACTTTGATAACTAACGTAGTAGGGTCAGGTCATATAACCAAGTGTAATCAGGTATGCACAAAGTGAGGCAAAACACTCATGAGTAATATGCAGGAGAAACCACCCTTTTTATTCCTTGTCATGTCAGTAATTTCAAATAAAATAATTTGACAAATACATGATACAGGTGAATAAGATGGATTCACAACCAAGCGTTTTAAGTCACGTGTCGTAGGTTAGATGTCAAGTCTTTGTAAATGATTAAAGATTAACGGTAAGGATTAAAATAGTTTTCTTCTTTTTTTTTTTTAATGGTAATTTGAGAAATAGAAACAAACTATTAGAAGAAGTTAAAAAGTACTAAAACGAGACCATTCATAAATTGGAGACCAAAACGGAATATACTATAACAATACACAGACCAAAATTAGGATTCAAACATAAATTTTATTGGCTTGATTACGAGGGTGGTTTTTGTATATATGATTATGCAGGAAGCTGCATTGAAGCTTGGAGTTCTAAGCGAGGAAGATTTTGATAAATATGTGGTACCTGAGAAAATGATTGGTCCATCTGATTGATAAAAGCTAAAGCTTCTTCTGTGTTTGTATAATTATTTCGTCAAAACCAATTTAAAGAGTTAATTCTCATTTTTCCCTTTGAAGGAATAAGAAATCCATTTTTATGAGGATTGAACTTGATAATAAGAACAAAAAAAATCCAGAGAGAAGAGAATCTCCCCTCAGGCTGGCCTTTGTATTTCCAGCGGAAAATGTGGTAATCTTGTTCTGTCAAAATTTTGCCAGAAAGTTTTATTCACGAAAGCAAATTAACAATATGTTTTCTAGACAATTGATCATTGTTTACATCCATTAATGGCTCTCCTTTTTTATGTATCTTATTATTGTTATTATTATTACAAGTTTATACCAATTAAGCTAATGCCCGGTTCTGCTACTGGATCTGTTTATGTTATCAATTGTAGTTTAAAGTATTATTAAATATTAGTAGAATTTTAACTGTGTACATCTAAAATGTAATTAGGACTAACTTAGTGGTAACAATGTATGTACACCAAGTTTCCTATTTTTTGTAAAAGAAAAGAAAAGAAAAGGGTTTCAAGGAGTTTCTCGTAGAATGAAAAATAACAATATTAAATAATTTTCGAAATTATAATTGACGAATCAATTAAGGTGAAGGATTCAATATGCATACCCCAATGCTTCCAATGATGGCATTAAACCAATGGAAGCTTGTCTCTAAACATCAGCTTCATTTGACTATTTCTTTGCATCATCGAAGATCGTGCTCAATAAAACTACGGTTCAACAAGAATCAACTATTTCTGCCTCAACCGTTATAAACTAGGCCCTCAAAACTAACCTATTATCGTCAATGAGGTTTCCAAGCTCAAGTTTTTTTTTATGGATCGAGGCATTGGGATTAAAAAAAAAAAACTCAGTTCCAACATGGGAACAATTCATAATAACAAAACAACCCAAATGAAAATTAGAAAAATTATAGATAGATGTAAATCTCTATTCGTCTGGGATTATGATAACAACGAAAATTGTCCAAAATAAGAAAGAAAAAAACAAAAGTTGTCAAAACCAGTACAGTAGTTGAGGATCTACCAACGATCATAACTTCACTTCTTTGCCTTTTTTGATACCCTGCAATTGAAACAAGGTTGGGTTCAATTCTATAAATCATCTATCTGATTAACTTACATAAATTGATAAATAAATACTTACTGAGTAGCTTGAGAAGAAGCAACTGGGGCAGCAGGGGCTAGCTTTTCACCAGGTCCCTAAAATGAAAAAAAAACTACGTCAATTTCTGACACATAATGTTAAGAACTTGACGAACGAAGAGGCAGATTTGACTAAAATAATGAATCAAATGGGATACCTGGGCCAACCGCTCCTCTCTTCTGGCATGCTTTCTTTCCCTACTGGCCTTGTTCTTCGCTCTCTTTGCCTCAAATTGATCGGACAATGTCTTCTCTCTTGCCTTCTCAGCCTTTGATTTGTGGATGCTCTCCATAAGCACACGTTTGTTCTTGAAAACATTACCCTTCACCTTCATGTACATGTCATGGTACATGTGTTTGTCAATCTTCTTGGACTCCCTATACTTGCGAAGTAATCTCCTCAGGACACGCATCCTCCGCATCCACAGGATCTTAGTGGGCAATCTAGCCTCCCTGGTACCCTTACGCTTACCTAAATGAAACAAACATAATCAGTGCCAAAGTAGCCCTAATAGCACCTCATTAAAAGAAATTGCGATACCAATGCCGTACAAAAAATTCTTGCTCATTGCCTAAAAAATTAATGATGTGTAATTAGTAAAAATGAACACAAATTACAAACCGAATCAGAAGGCTTGGACACAGTACAGAGACTTGTAATGCTCTATTTTCCTAAAAAGAAAGCTAAGCATTCTAATTCAATGCTAGTCTACATTTAGAATGGAAACATCGATTTCATACCAGAAGGTTGAATTTGACAAAACAAAAAATAGCAGCCCACCATAGACATGTCTTATCAAAAGCCAAGAAACAGAGCATTCACCTCGATATCATTACCCAGATCTTCCCCTACGTAGCTTCATGTGGCTCATCAAGCAAAACTTAATAATTAAATTTATTCTGCTCTTTTAGCTAGCATTCATATTTATGTTTAAATATTCGTGCCTAATTTTTACTTCATACAAGTATGTGTATGTCTCGTTAAAGAAACCAGGATTCTTATCTTCAATTCCTCAACAATAAGATCCTTAGAATAAAAGCGACATCACTGTAAAAAGTGACCATATCTGCACGAATGGAGAGCCAATCTTCGCCATAAACAAATAGTAGAAATCAAAGAAAAATACCATATCCGGAGTGACGTCCCTTCCTCTTAGCCTCCTTCATTCGGCGAGCACGGGAACGAGAGTGAATCTTGGTTGGTTTCCTGATGATGAAACCATCTTTCACCAACTTCCTAACGTTTTGGCCTGCAATCAACACAAACAATCTATTCAATCAGCCAAAAAAAAAAAACATACTGAAACAAAAGTTCTGCGCCAACTTTCGGCAAAAAATAGTAAAAACGAGCAAAGGAAATGTCAAAGACCATATGTTGAACATTAAATAGTTTTACAAAACCAATAAAGTTCAGAGGAAGGACCTTAACGAATCCTGTCCCAGTCAATCAGATCAAAAATCATAACCTAACTTGCATGCTTATGCATACTATTCAAATTAAACGACAAGCTCCCTACAGCATCCTCGACTACCATAAGCAGGACAATAAACAACCAGATCAAATTAAAAAACCTAACAAGTACCAAAGAGGAAAAGAATAAATAAAAATACACAGTTAATACATAGATAAAGGAAAAGAAACAAGAACGTACGAGAATTCGCCATGGAAATTTCATTGACTTCATTTGGATCCAACCAGACCTTGCCTCTACCACACTTGAGAACACTAGCGGCAAGCCGCTTCTGAAGCTTGAGCGAAACCATTTCTCAAAACCTCCGTCGTGCCGCTGCAATGCGAGAGAAACTCCCAATTGGTTCCTGCGCTATTTATATAGGAACAGTTTGCGGCTTTTGCCCTAGGGTTAGGGCTTTTGATCACCGGACATTTTGGGCTTCGTAACGGCCCAATAACTTCTTTACGTATCTGAAATACATTCATGGGCTTTTACCTTAATGGGCCTCCTGAATTGGGCCTTTTCGTTTCACGGTCTTTTTTAATTGCTGACGTGTATATTAGATAGAGTTGGAAAAAATATATTAAATTACGAGCTTGGTACCCAAAAATATATTAAATTGTTGACGTGTGTAAAAAAAAATGTTGTTATATCTAAAAAAA
Source organism: Cucurbita moschata (assembly GCF_002738365.1). Classification (NCBI taxonomy): domain Eukaryota; kingdom Viridiplantae; phylum Streptophyta; class Magnoliopsida; order Cucurbitales; family Cucurbitaceae; genus Cucurbita; species Cucurbita moschata. The sequence goes on from NW_019268530.1 coordinate 1,501,503, forward strand.
ATTACGATCTTCTAATTTTTTTTATCAGAATAGATCTCAAAAAAATCTTGTGCTTAGCTGAATCAGCTAAGCTCAGACTTTGCTACATTTTATCCTAAAGAGTTTAATACAAAATTTATTAAAATATTTTCAAAATATGAATCATAAATAAATATAATTATAAAAATTTACAGAGCCATGTCCTAAACTTAGTCATGCCAATAGATTGGTAAATTCTCAAATATCGAACAAAGAACTCCAAAAGAAAAGAACTCCAAAAGAAAAGAAGTCCAGCCTCCTCGAAGGCAATAAAAAATCACTAAGACTCTAAAGGAATCGAGCCTCGATTAAGGGGAGGCGCACTTTTTGTTCGAGGGGAGGTGTTGGATGATGAAAGTCCCACATCGGTTAATTTAGGGAATGATCGTGGATTTATAAGTGAGGAATACTAACTCTATTGGTACAAGGCCTTTTAGGGAACCCAACATGAGAGCTTATGCTCAAAGTGGACAATATCATACCATTGTGGAGAGTCGTGTTCGTCTAACATGGTGTTGATTAAACCCTAAATATCCATAAATATAAAAATATACAATTTTTATGTTCACACGTGAGAATAATTAATGCATGTACAATTTTTAAATTGATTCACTCGTGATAACTTGGATTAGACTTCTAAGATAGTTTAAGGAATCAAGAGGGTTGGAGAAAACAAACCTCTAACCTCTCGATCACGACATACGGGGATCCATTAGAAATAAATAAATAATAATAATAATAATAATAAAACTCACTTGAAAATGTACATGAATGCTTAGTAAAAGAGCTGAACAAGTGTGGGTAAAATTGTAACTCTATCCTCCTCAATAGTATCTTTACAGAGTATAATGCCTTTACCTATTCACTCCTGTTTTGTATACACACCACCCTGAATCCCCATCCCATACTATATATAACTCAATTCACTACCAACTTTATTTGGTTTTTCACAACATAATGGGACTAACTACCAAAAATATTATGGATTTTTCGTTTCCTCGGGAACAAAACTTCTAATAAACTCGAATCTCCTCCATTTCTCAGGTGTATACTTACCTCAATGCTTTCATTTTTTGGGCGCCCTAAGTTGATCAGCACTCGAGAAATTTTTGGTTTTCCACTGTGTTCGGCCAGCTACACCCTGTCGACCATCCCAAGACACCCAAGATTGTGTCGACCTTTGTGCACGCATTCACCTGAGAATAATAGTTAGTTACGTTTTCAGGGTTCGGAAAAGAATCGGCCATAAACAGACACGCGAGCGCGTGAGAGATACGAGAAGCCAAGGGAAAGCAGATAATATGAGTTTACCACACTTTCCAGGTTCCCTTCAACGTGAAACAACATGACAGCCATTCCCCTTCCTCGATCCATCTCAGCCTGATCATTTCATTCATAACGAAAGCATAACTTAGATAGGGAACGAGCTAAGAACAAGGAGACGTTCAATCAAGCATGTCGGAACAATAATTGAACACTCACCACGCAGGAACAAATTGTGATGCCTGCTGCTGCCAATTCTGTTGTAACCTCGCCCATTATGCCTGAAATTATAGCTCCATCACATTAATTACCCAACAGAGAAAATTTTGTTCTAGTTTTTCAACAAAAGCATTATTCCAGAAAAGCAATTTGTTTGAAAGCGTCATGGATATCGATCAAGCACATTCTATTTATACCTCGTGATGTAATATATAGCTAAATGTGGCTTACTTACCTCTTCGATCTATGCAAATAACGCAAAGCCATTGGATAGAGTGCCCTTCAAGACTGTGCCAAGAGGTAATCTTGCTGGTTTGCCAACTATCCAAACCAGGCAAGACTTCCTTGTATAATGTCTGTATAATCCTGGCAACCCCATTTCCCATCGATAAGATATCTCCTTCAGCTTTCAACTTTACATTTACATAGTGGTTATGTTTGCCGTTCACTTTGGGAACAGAAACCTTGTTGTCTTTCGCCTGAAAGCTATCCATAATATTTTTCCGAGTGGATGAAATATCCACCATATCCAAAATTTTCTCCCAGAGAGCTTTTTTTTTAGTGGAGATAACTGGGAGTTCTTCTGTCTCGCTTTCCTCTTCGGAATCAGCAATGAAATCAGTAATGGTATCTGCAGTTATTTCAGCAGCTGACAGTGCCGCTTGTTCCCTTAAAAACTGCAAAAAGATTGTGATTGGCAAAAGAGAACAAAAACAAAAGCAACATATCCATATAGTATAATTCCCTACCACAGTTCATACCTTCATAATCTTGTGTCTAGCACTTCGTGTTTTTGCATGTTGCAACCATTGTTTATGCCGCTGGTAAGCTGATTTTCCAGAAAGTGCCTGCAAATAAAGAAGAAAAATGAAACTTCAAAATCCAGCCAAGGAAACACGTGCATCCTGAGTGTAAGTACGTGCTCGATGATGGCAACTGTCCATCAGAAGTTCAAAACTTGAATGGTGAAGTTGAAAACGGTGGGACTAGGTTTGGAAATGTCCACATACGTATCTTATCAGGAGTGCACACACGCCAGACATACAGTAAACTAATGCAAGCTTGAAAACTAATTAAAAAATTCCAACTGCATTGCAGACTCCATGAGTTCCAGAAAACGGAACAAAACACGTCTTTCAAGTTCATTTCTCCAAACTCCTGAGCATTTTGCACAACCTAGTCCTTTAAATTAGTTCCAAATGATGCAAGCTTGGTGTTTCATTTCCTCCCTACTACACAGTCTTTATTTATTTTAGTGAATATCCAGAAAACCACCAATTAGTTCAAAAATTCAGTACCTGACCTTGACTAAACTAATGACATACCAAATCAATAACTAAAAGTAAAATATTCGAAAAACTGCCTGATTGATCAAACTCAACCAAATGTGGGGAGAAAACAGAGGGTAAAACATCCTATTTACAGATCACATCACAATTCTTGAGGCAGCATAATGCATGAGCATGAACAGTACTAAAATAACGATGCTCTTTTTCCTGGGCCAGTATGCGCATGCTATCATTCATAAACACAAGTTCAAAAATGTTCAACACTCTTCTATCATATGAGTTTTTGTAGAATAATTAGAAGATTACACAGTGATTGTGGACATGACATGACCAACATCAGCTTTGAATGACAAGCACATACACGTCTGACGTCATACTCCAAACCCCAAAAATTAAATACAGTATATTTTGACATGGCAACTATGTGCTAATGATTTTTTTCACAAGTTTTTCAAATGCTCTGGGAGAGATTAAATAATATTAACTTTTCTTCAGCAGCAATCCTATATGCAAGGACGTCAAATATCAGCATACTCTAGGCATAATCAGAAAGGCAAAAGTTGAAGGTAGCTGATTTATTAAGCACCGATCTTGTAAATATTTTTACTTCTATTTTTTATTTACTTTTTATTTCTTGTGGATAGGAAATAAGAAACGTTTATTAGAAATAGTGTAATACAATACACGGGAGGGGCACCCCGAATGTTAAAAGAGATTGCAAGAGCCTCTAATTGTAATTAATGATGCTAATCAAAATTCCAACTTACATTATATGTGATTATCTCAACAACTTCTGCATTTGCAAGAACGTGCGTTGGGGAAACGATGTTACCATTCACCTGCCAAAGTCACACATGAAAGGTTAGCATCCAGCCTAATGAGAAACACAGGCATATTCCATCCATCCTAAGACATACATGTGGTGGAAGGGTAATGCTCCAGTCAATAGTAAAGACAATACCTTTGCAGCTACCATCTTGTTACCAATTTCGGTGTGTATCATGTATGCATAATCAATTATGGTAGCACCTTTAGGTAGGTTTTTAATCTGCAGGTATACAAAGACGGTTATAGTTAGAAACATGATAAGCATGGCATAGAAAAGGTTTTGATGTTAGGCCTTTGTACCTCGCCCCTTGGTGTAAAAACGAAGACTCGACTGCCTAATAAATCTCTGGTTACTGTGTCCACAAATTCTCTTGAGCTCATGTTACCAACAAACTCCTCTTGCCATTCTCTTATGGCATTGAGCCAGCCAATCTGGAAGAAATCAAGGACTTCACCCATGAATTATCAAATCCAGACTAGTACCTCAAAGGGTTTATCTTAACACCATAAAAACTACTACAAGGAAAAGGTAAATAAATACCCTGAGTGCAATGTTTGCATCACTTAGACAGACAGCTTTCCCTCTTGAACTTCTAGAATTGGACATAGAATTCCTAACTGGACTAGTTACAAGCCCACCCCCACAATAATGAGCAGCAATGCCTCTCTCAGCTATTAGGTCCATCTCCTCAGTTCTGATCTGCGAAAATAACCATACTTTTATGAACTTCAAGATGCAACCACTAACTAAAAGTGATACATTAAGAAATCAAATTTTCATTTAAACTAAGAGTTAAGAAATGAGAAATAATCTAAAAAGGAACCCCTAAATGCAACTCATATGTGAAAAACCAGTCAAGCCAACATGCTAAAACTAGAATATTTAAATACCTGAACTTCTAGCCGGAACATACTCTCATAAAGGAATGGGATTACAGTTGTGTGAAGACTTTGATAACCATTAGGTTTTGGGGTTGCTATATAATCTTTCATCTGTTACAGAGAGTATGTCAATATTCACCAAAATACAATCGATTTTCTATAAAATTATAAGAGAAGAAACCGCAATTTACTCACAGCTCTAGGAATAGGCGTCCATATTCCATGTACCAGCCCAAGAACATGGTAACAAATCTACATAGAGTATAATGATGCAAAAATCATGGTTACACTAGTCTTACAGTAATTACAGTATAGCCAACATCATTGAATTTAATAACAATAAAAAGAAACTACCTGCTGCGGGCTACATAATGGTCTAACACCAATGCATGGCTTTGGTTGTATGATAATGCGAAGCTAGATTGAAAAAACAGCATATATCATCAACACGAAAATGTGAAGCCTTCATCAAATGTTGTGTGAAATATTGGATATTAAACAAACCTGTGCAATCTGGTTCACTTCACTTATTGAACTTTGAGACTTGAGAACAGATTTATAGATGCTGCAAAATGAATGCCAATGTATTGCTTAAAACTCCACAAGAATTCTCAATTTTGATTCAAGACATAGGATTGGACATTGCAAAGAGGTGAAGGAGATAAATTTCAAGCAGAAATTTAAATGCCTATTGTATCAATGGACTCAAGTATAATTGCAGCTCTAACAAAAGTTTTCATATCTATATACATAACCCAACTTTTGTTGTGAGTACATTGTTGAGTGAAGAAAGTGGAAACTGCAAAGAAGGCAATCAAAGCTATACCTGTAAGGCTCCTTACATACAGATCGAACTTCAGTTCTCAGAGTCATAAGGTCTAGGAACTGATCTTCCTGAATCTTCTTCGTCAAAATTTTCTTTGCCTACAAGTATATTAAATATAAATCTCATAGATATAACGTATAAGGAGATTACATTTTAGAATTCATGACAAATAACTGTAACTTCCACAGTTGTGAGAGAGTTGGAAACAATTCCTACTTCTGGAAAATACAAAGAAACTAAACAAAATCATATATCCACATCAATCAAATTCCATGTAATCCCTTCATATGCTGACAGAACTTCAATTACCATATTTATCTTTGACTATATGTGCTTGTGAGAAATTGAATAAGATAACAAAAATTTATCTTTCCTCTTTCAATTGAAATTTGTTCTTTCTTCTTGAGTTCAATAATAAAAGACTCCCAGAGGTAAAGTACTCCATTTCTTCTTGATTTCAGTAATATAAGAGTGTGAGATTTAAACCTTTGACATTTTGATCAAAGTTATAATGTCTTAACATTTTGAAATTGTTCAAATTGGCATATTTCATTTTGATTTTCAATTCTTAAATTTGTGAAATCCCTTACTTTTTATTTTTTCCATACCTTCTTTGTACCTCTACTTCTATAATGTATCTTGCATTTAATTTAAATTGATTATCATTCTAATCTAACTATTAATAAACCAATTGTAATGTCACTCATTTTTATTCCAACTTCAAAATAGTTTCATCAAACAAAATATTAGAAATTTTTTTCTGATTCCATAATTTTTCGTCCAATAAATTGTCGTCCCCATCTTGTCTCATTTACATTCCCATTAACAATGGCATTTATATTTTTTTGAAACAACATAAGGCTGAAATATCAGTTACTCAAAAAGTAATGTTTAGTTATTTACTTACTATAAACCGTCCATTTGTTTGCAAATGCATCCAAAAAGACAAGATACCTTTTGGAGTCACAAGAGAGATTAATGAAAAAGATAACAGCATTACCTCTATCAATTCTTTCTCGTGCTCTTTAGAAAGGTCTGCAACTCTTCTTTTGACCTTGGAATAATCTTCAGGATTGGTATACATGAAAGAAAGGTTTTCTAGTTCTGACTGCAATCATCATCAATAATAAAACGGTGCTATGGTATAAGAATACTTCCAAAAGAAAGAACAATGGTTTATATGATGAGAAAATACAGTTAAAGGGTATGTTCTGTACTGAAAAATCAGGTAAGAGAGACGAATGCCAAATTATATATATATATATATTCTGTTTATCAAATCTACCAAAACATAAACAAACAAATCACAGAGAAATAATGGGCCATACCTTGATCTGGTACATACCCAGCAACTTAGCAAGAGGAGCAAAGACCTGCAATGTTTCCCTTGCAATGCTGGACTGGACATGAGGCAAAAGTGTCAAATCTAGCACCAAATACAAGGTCAACGACCATAAAATCTTAAAAGATAATATGCAACCTGCTTATGAGGGGGCATGTGCGAAAGAGTGCGCATGTTATGCAAGCGGTCTGCTAATTTGACAATGATAACACGGACCTGAAACAAAAGATCCCTACAGTTTTCATAAAGCTTCATGAATGAATGACTAACATTGACATAGGAATTACAAAAATATCACCTCTTCTGTCATCGCTAGAAACATTTGTCGCAGATCTTCAGCTTTTACATCTTGGACTGAATTGCCTTCATTCTTGCATTTCAACTTACCCAGTTTAGACACCTAAATGGAAAAATGGTGAATGTCAATTAAGAAGGAAGTTGACCGTGCCATGCCAAGAGGGTAAAGACACCAACATCAATTGTAAGACCACAAAAAAATGAAATAACCTTAGTCTCTCCTTCAACAATGTGACGAACTGTAGCACCAAATTCCTCTTCAATCTTTTCAAAGGTTACAACATCTGTGTCTTCAACTGTGTCGTGCAGCAATCCAGCAGCAATAGTCTCCCAGTCTAATTCCTATGGTAAAAAATACTATTTTAATCAAGGACTGCAAACTAATGTTTCTTCAACAGAAAATGACAAAAGAAAGTTATAAAAAGCTTACAAGTTCCCCTAGAATTCGGGCAACCTCAACTGGATGAATAATGAAGGGTTCTCCGCTACGTCTTTTCTGGCCATCATGAGCCTCAAAAGCAAGCTACCCAAGCAAAGGGTGGGAAACGTAGGGCTGATGCACCTTAGTAGTTGTACATTAAAAAAAATAAAAAATTGTGCTAAATTTGGCAGGTATGGTGGCTCACCTTTAGAGCATTATGCACCAGTTCCAGTTCCTCGGGTGAGAGATAAGAGACAGCGGGCTTAAGGTCCTGAGGTTGGGGAGCAGAAAATAAGTAAAACGTAAGGCTAAAAAGGATATTCCATCTTAAAGAGTAGAGTACAGAATCACCACACGCATCTGATAATATGTACCTCCCACAAACCTTCAGGAGAAACCTCGTCAGATGCATCTGAAGACAGGAATGAGGAGCAACAGAATTTCTTCCTTCTACAAATATCATGAAACGGGCTCGATTTAAGTAATCTTCCAAGATGTATGTGGTTGGTAACTTCATTGGAATACCATCCCCTAACATTGATGGATTCAAATCTCTGAAATGTACAAAAGAATTTACAACCATTGTTATATCTATAAAGGAATTGCTCAGAAAAATCTCTATCAAGGCATGCAATGCAGGATCAGGGGCTGCAACATTAGTATGGTTGCAGAAAGATGCTACAGTTTCTATTCGTTATTTAGATAATCGTTTTCCAGTACTTCTATACAGTAGGATTGGCAGTAATTAGTGTCAAACTAATTCACTGTCACTTGAAACTTGAAAAAGACTTGTTTTACTTCAAAGAAATTCGTAATTGGTATCTGGAGATTTGCAATGATACCTTTTGGCATAATGGTATTTCAACCCCACCTTGGAAGAGGATTCAGGTGAGAAAAAACTATACCAATGTCAAAATGACAGTACTTCAACAAAACAGCTGAAAGCAACTACGAACAGTTACCAACCAAATATAAGACGTTCACCGTTCTCTATTCAACCCACATCTTATAAAGCGCTAAAGAGAAATGTAAAATGGGAAAGGACAAGGGAACCAGACATGATAGCATTACAAGTGGGCGACATCCACAAATGTTCCGTGAGTGGATCAGATATAAATCTCAGTACCTAGTGATAGTGTTCCAAAATAGGAGAATCTAATTGACCACGAGATAAATAATAATAATAATAATAAAGTTCCATAATATAATGAATGGAGTAACCTCCCCAAAGGTCAAATTTTGTATAATTGAAGCAATTTCAGTCCACTTACAGAATTTATTCTGCTTCTTTTTCCATTCTTTGAATACAAGATAGAGGAGCACTGAAGAGAATGAGTGGTGCTTGCAAGAAAACCCGTCAAGACCCTCGGAGCCTTCCATGCACACGAGAGAATACTGCAATCATACCGACCACTTCCATCGCCTTTCGAGAATTTACATATATTCACGCATTCTAAATAAACTACAAATTCAGAAAATCGCCCGTCACAATCAAAAATCTCTACAAGCCAATATACGCCAAATTCCCCAACTACAAATCTTTTTTCCAAGAACATCCACCCGAAAGAACCATACGAAAGAAAACAGTCAACAAAGTCTCCCAAAACAAACCACATATAGCTTTCAAACTCGCCGACGCAAATCCTCAAATTCAATAATCCCTTGTCATTTCTGAAGCAAACAAACACAAAAATAGAAATTCACAAGCCGTAATTGTAACATACCTGACATCGAAGGAGCGGATGCCATCTCTAGTCGAAGAGAGAAATATCATTGAATCCAACTAGCATTAAATTGAACAGCCACACAAAAACACAACCAGCAAGCCGAGCGGAAAACAAACAAGTCAAAGTCGAAGCCACCGGCGAAATCTCATTAACAAGGAGAAATCATAACGATGATGAAGAAGAAGAAGAAGCTGATGAAGCTGTGAATCTTGTTCGCGCAGCAGTGATAGAGAACTGAGCAAAGGGGATTGAAGCGAAGAAGCCAAGAGATAATAGCGAGGGAAAATAGAGAGCGAACGAGCGAGAGAGAGAGATGTTGTGTTCAGCTAAGGCCACACAAATGCCGTTCGATAATGATTTTATTTCCTTTTATCGTTTTTTACTTAATTTTTTTCTCTTTTAATTAATTAATCTGCAAATTTTAGTTGGATTTTTAAGTTTCTTTTTAGTCGACAGTTCGTCAGCCGACGTGTAACCCCAGATCTGGCGCCCTTACACCCTTTACGACATGTCGCTGATCCGATTCCTTGCCTTTTTCTTTTTCCTTTTTTCCTTTTTTTTTCCCATATATTTATTTTAAATATATATATATATATATAGTTCTATAGTCCTTGTTAATCAATGAGTGTTTAAATAAATTATAATTAGTAATTTTTTTAACTTTAAAAATTTTAAAAATATTAACCGTCTGAATGCTTTTAACTTCCACTTTTTATGTCGTATGATTTGTAAGTAGTATTTTAAGTCTAAGAGCCGACGATCCATGTTCACATACAACTAACTCTTGACAAGGCCACCCCAGAAACATCTGGTCGATGAGGTATAAACATATCACATAAGACAACAACCTACCAAGTTCGGTCTTAACCTAATTAAGGTATGTGTCCCCCGCTCCTCCCCAAATTCTCGCTGTTAGAAAAGGTACGATCTTGATAATATAATATCAAAAGGGATCTGTCTCGGTAGACAAGTGTACGATATTGCTGTAGTTCAGCTGACACCACTTTGATAAAAAAAAAACATTAATTTAACGGTAAGAGCGCGTTGGACATAACACTACACTTATGTAAACATAATCCATTCCCAAGTTGTTGCTAATTAATTTATTTAACAAAACTAAATATTTCAAAATAGTAAAAGTACATAATATTAGAATTATCTGATAGATTATTATAAAATTATTATTTATTTAATATGAAAGGCACTTTCTTTGAGATCGCGATATTAAAATGTTTTGGAATTAAAATAACACATTAATTAACGGATTAGGTGAACACACTTGGACTTGGATTTCTATTAAATTACAATAAAGCTATTATATATATATATATATATATATATATACAATGACCTCATGAATGGACGTGTAATTCAAATAGAAGTTAAACTCTCCATCTATTTTAACTAAATATTTAAAGAGGAGGTTAGTAATATTTATGTAATTATTTATGCATACATATATATATATATATATATATAATGATTCATATAATATTTTAAATGTTTTTTTCTAAAATAATATTCCAATATAATTTAGTGGATCATTTTTTATTTGCAGTAGAAGGTGATATAGTCGCGAATTTAAACTTTACAGGTGTTTTTTTTAATACATAGATAATGTGATAATAAGGACTAGAAATATCACGAGGGAGACGAGGGAGCCTTTCCCTTCCTTGTCTCTATCTTGGTCGCCTATTTCAATTTTCATTTATTTATTCGAGTATTGTACTGTACATATATTTTCTCCAAAATTTATATATTTTTTAAAAATAAAATATTTATTTCAAATAAAATTTTAGTGAATAATTTAATTTATGCAAAAACATCATAATAAAATGCAATAAAATATTGAAATATAAGAAATAAAACCAAGATTAATATACATAATCTAAATAAGTCGGACAAACACAACTTTCTACAATGGTGTATGATATTGTTTACTTGTTATTGTAGCTTTGTTTTGGACTTTTGAAAAAGATCTTTTGACACGACTGAATTTAAGACATGATTTTATATTATGTTAAGACTTTGTGCTTCTCAAAATGTCTCGTACCAATGTTATCATGTCATGATAGCAAACGGCCGAATTAAAATCAGGTGGGAAGCAAAAAATAAAAAAGGAAGTCGGATTTAGTCTCTGTTTCTTCCTTTGTCCCATAACTCTGCAGAAAAAGAAAAAAAAACCACCGCGAAATCGAGGACAGGTGCCAGTTTTTCTCCATTTCGCTCGTCCTTTTCGATCTAGAAACAGCAACACCGTCTTTTATTCAAACACGTTTCGTCCTTATTTAACACTTTATCTCCATCGTTCACCATTGTGTAAGCAGCCCCTCACTATACTCTTTCTTCTGATTTTGTTCTGTTTTTGGGATTTTGATGATTTCTTGTCGTCTGTCGGAGATTTCTGTTTCCTGATTGATCGAGTTTTTTTTTAAGCTTTTTCCATGGCGACTCAGAAGAAGTTCGCTCGTATTCCCAGCGTTAGGGAACGCGTGGAGGACACACTCTCCGCTCACCGGAACGAACTTGTGTCTCTCCTCTCCAGGTGTGCTGGTTTCTTTTTCTTTTTTTTTAATCTGTTTGGATTTTTAGGCTTATGTTTGGAATCGTTTGAGGAAGAACACTCTGTGTTCATTGTGTGTGTGTGTGTGTGTGTGTGTCCTGTTTATCATTTTCCACCATTTTTGAGTTGATGCTAATTTACTGATGCATTTGAGGTGGGCTTTGAAGGTATATTGATCAGGGAAAAGGGATTTTACAGCCCCATCATTTGATTGATGAACTCGAGAATATCATTGGAGATGATGACGGGAAACTGCATCTCTCCACTGGTCCCTTTGGCGAGATTCTCAAATCTGCTCAGGTGATGATTGCAACTTGAAGTTATTTTGAATTTGTACTTATGGGTTTGAATCTGCTCTGTTTTTTTAAGTTTTGGTTTCTTGAATCATAATCTACTGATGTAATTTGTTCAAGTTACGTTGTATTCCTATTCTAATTAAATAGAATGTTTGGTTTTATCATAGGAAGCTATTGTTCTGCCGCCATTTGTAGCCATTGCTGTTCGCCCCAGACCTGGTGTCTGGGAGTACGTCCGTGTCAATATCTATGAACTCAGCGTCGAGCAATTAAGCGTGTCCGAGTATCTTCACTTTAAGGAAGAGCTCGTGGAGGGACAGTAAGTGTTTTTTCTTACTTGAAATGTAGATGTATTCGAGGGGTCATCGATATTTCCATTGTGCTTATTTTTTTATTGTATCTGCATACTAATGTCAGGGTCAATGGAAACTTTGTACTTGAGCTTGACTTTGAACCGTTCAATGCGAACTTCCCTCGCCCTATCCGATCCTCATCCATTGGTAATGGTGTTCAATTCCTTAATCGTCACCTGTCATCGATTATGTTTCGCAACAGGGAGTCATTGGAGCCATTGCTTGACTTCCTTCGAGCCCATAAATACAAAGGAAGTGTAAGTGTTAATTACTTAAATTGATGTTTCCTTCTTTACAGGATCTAATACAACCAACTTTGATAATTTACTGGACACTATGTTAGAATTGATTCAATATACGTTGTGAATGTGTATGACTGCAATTTTCAAGTTCTTGTGATGAATGTATAGAATGAGAAATATGAAAAAGCTGCTGTGGTAAATTATGATTGAATGTGTTCTGATAATCGTCGTGTGTGTGCAGGGAATAATGTTGAATGATCGAATACAAAGCCTTTCCAACCTTCAGTCCGCATTGTCAAAGGCTGAGGAGTACCTTTCTAAGTTGCTGCCCAGTACACCCTATTCTGACTTTGAATATGTGTAAGCGTATTGCCCCGTCTCACGTGGGTGTTTGATTTTTGTTATTACTAAGCAGCCTGATGATTGTTGGAATGTATTTATCATAATAATTGGGCCAGTAACTGATATTTTCTATTCTCCTTCACTATCTCATGCAGATTACAAGGAATGGGTTTTGATAGGGGTTGGGGTGATACTGCAGAACGAGTGCTAGAGATGATGCATCTTCTCTTGGATATCCTTCAGGCTCCTGATCCGTCTGTATTAGAAACATTTCTAGGGAGGATACCAATGGTGTTTAATGTTGTAATCTTGTCTCCTCATGGTTACTTTGGTCAGGCCAATGTCTTAGGTCTTCCAGACACGGGCGGCCAGGTACTCGAAATAAATCCTCTTTCAAGCCATTTTGTTCCTTGGTTTCTTCGGAATCAAATATAGGAGTACCTAGACCATCATCAGAAGATACTGAAAAATTTAACCATCTTTTCCTTTTCGTACTTCAAATTGCAGGTAGTTTATATTTTGGACCAGGTGCGTGCGCTGGAGAAGGAAATGATCACTAGAATTAAGAAGCAAGGGTTAGATGTAACTCCTAGAATTTTAATTGTAAGTGTGTTTCTTTCCCCAACTTCTATGAGTAAAACTTGGGTTTCCTTTTGATAAGTACTTGAGTTCTTTCCTTCTATTTATACCCAGACCTCTAATTCCTTGCCAGAGTTTTTCTGTAATCTAATCATGTTGTGGGTAATTGTCACAGGTCACCCGGTTAATACCGGATGCAAAGGGAACTACATGTAATCAGCATCTGGAAAAAGTTGGTGGAACCGAGCATTCACACATTTTGCGCGTTCCTTTTAGGTCAGAAAAAGGAATTCTACGTAAATGGATTTCAAGGTTTGATGTATGGCCTTATCTAGAGACCTTTGCTGAGGTAATGCGTGCAATTCTACATAAAGGCTCACAACACTTGCTGATTACACTATTATCTGATATCTGTTTATTTATACAAACCCAACTGCTTAGGTGAAAAGTTTCATCTGTCCGTGATTCATCGTGTTAATTTTCAGTACAGTGCTTCCTGTGCACTCATTAGTGACACTCACATCAATTGAATTGAACCCATAATGTGAGATCACACATCGGTTGGAGAGGAGAACGAAACATTCCTTATAAGGGTGTGGAAACCTCTCCCTAGTAGATGCGTTTTAAAACCATGAGGCTGATGGTGATACGCAACAAGCCAAAGTGGACAATATCTACTAACGGTGAGTTTAGGGTGTTACAAATGGTATCAAAGCCAGGCATCGGGTAGTGTGCCAGCGAGTTCGTTGGGCCCCCAAGAGGGGGTGGATTGTGAGATCCCACATCGGTTGGAGAGGGGAACGAAACATTCCTTATAAGAGTGTGGAAACCTCTCCCTAGTAAACGCGTTTTAAAATCATAAGGCTGACGACAATACATAACAGGCCAAAACAGACATTATCTGCTAGCGTTGAGTTTGGGCTGTTACACATAATCTATAGCGTAAATGGCTATTTGAATTTCAACTCCACTTCTTTCATTCTTTCCCCTGCCTTTACCTACTCACAAGTCATCAAATATTTGCACAACTGATCTATTAGCTATTGTGTATGAGTCAGACTTCTGATATACCATGTTATTTGGAACAGGATGCGGCAAGTGAAATCATAGCTGAGCTGCAGGGTATTCCAGATTTTATTATCGGAAACTACAGTGATGGAAATCTTGTTGCTTCCTTATTGGCATATAAAATGGGAGTTACTCAGGTAGCTTAGATTAAGAGAAGCTTTTGGTATTTCAACTGTTGTCATCTGTTGACATTTGGTTTGCAATGTAATCGGTAGTGTACCATAGCTCATGCGTTGGAGAAGACAAAATATCCCGAGTCGGACACATACTGGAAAAACTTCGAGGAGAAATATCACTTCTCATGTCAGTTCACTGCTGATTTAATAGCCATGAATAATGCAGATTTTATCATCACCAGTACATACCAGGAGATTGCTGGAACGTATGTCTTCTTACTATCGTTATGTTGTTGGATTTTAAATGGGAACTGGTTGAAAGAATAGATGTGAGTGCCACTAATGAACTTCATTACAGAATTTACTGAATCGATACCAACTTTACTTGCAGGAAGAACACGGTTGGTCAATACGAGAGCCACACTGCATTTACGCTTCCTGGGCTATACAGAGTTGTCCATGGGATTGATGTCTTTGACCCAAAGTTTAATATAGTCTCTCCTGGAGCAGACATGACCATTTATTTTCCCTACTCCGAGAAGCAGTCGAGGCTTACAGCTTTACACGAATCACTGGAGAAGTTATTGTACGACCCAGAACAAAATGACGAACATGTGTAAGTTTTTCTCGCTCAAATCGCTCACGGGAAGTTTGATGTCAAATCACTCTTCATGTTAATTCTTCAAATTAAGGAGCCAGTTCATATTATTCGGGAAATGCTAATCTTTGCTTGGCACGTACGCAGTGGTGCAATAGACGACAGGTCAAAACCTTTAATCTTCACCATGGCAAGGTTGGACAAAGTGAAAAACATCACTGGATTAGTTGAGCTGTATGGCAAGAATGCCAAACTGAGGGAGCTAGCAAACCTTGTTGTGGTTGGTGGTTATGTTGATGTGAAGGATTCCAAAGACAGGGAAGAAATGGGAGAAATTGAGAAAATGCATAGCCTTATGAAAAAGTACAACTTGCACGGTCAATTGCGTTGGATATCAGCTCAAACGAACCGAGCACGTAATGGCGAGTTATATCGCTATATTGCAGACACGCGGGGTGTTTTTGTTCAGGTGGATGATTTATGGACTTCCCTGTTCTTTTTCTTTCTTCTTCTACCTTTTTGAAGTATTATCCCAATCTTTAAGATCTTCAATTTACAGCCAGCAATTTATGAAGCATTTGGACTTACTGTTGTGGAGGCCATGACTTGTGGGCTACCAACCTTTGCTACTTGCCATGGCGGCCCTGCTGAAATCATTGAACATGGCGTATCTGGATTTCACATTGACCCTTATCATCCAGACCAAGTCAGTACTCTTTTAGTAGATTTCTTTGCGAAGTGCAAGGACGATCCGAGTCATTGGATTCAAATCTCCGAAGCGGGACTCCAAAGAATTTACGAAAGGTAATATATACACATTTGAAATATACTTCTTACCATGGATATTTCTCTCAACGTCTCGTCGTCTAGGTATACATGGAAAATCTACTCAGAACGACTAATGACTCTGGCTGGAGTTTATAGTTTCTGGAAGTATGTTTCGAAACTCGAAAGGCGCGAGACGCGTCGATATCTAGAGATGTTCTACATTCTCAAGTTCCGTGATCTGGTGAGTATATTTTATTGTTCTAGTTAACCAAGTTACATACACATCCATGTTTTTGATCTGATAATTGGATGTACTTTTGGTTCATTAGGCAAATTCTGTTCCTTTGGCAATCGATGATCATTGAGCTTCTTGTGGTTTAGGAACTGCTTTACTTGATCAAGGTTTTTGAGCCTTTGGTGGTACGATTGTGTAAAAATAAAGTTATGTTTGTGTATATATTTAAATGCAGAAGAACCCATCTTGTACTGTTGTGATACTCGTTTTAGTT
Organism: Cucurbita moschata; assembly: GCF_002738365.1. Classification (NCBI taxonomy): domain Eukaryota; kingdom Viridiplantae; phylum Streptophyta; class Magnoliopsida; order Cucurbitales; family Cucurbitaceae; genus Cucurbita; species Cucurbita moschata. Next base: position 1,518,049 of record NW_019268530.1, read on the forward strand.
CTCGATCTCATGTTGTGATCTTGACTGCTCGGTAACGTTACGGGGAGTTGCCAAGCAGTTTTGTTCCGAAGGTAATTTTCTATTTGGTTCTTAAACTTTCTTTTTATTTTTTTTATTTTTTATTAACAAATTTACATATATAAACAAAATTGAAAATTAGGGAAAGCATAAAATTTATATTTATATGTTTATTAATAAATTGATTATTTTTAAAACTTTCAAATTTGTGGAAGATTGATAAATTTCAAGTGTTAAATCATACACCAAATTATAAAAAATAAAAGATATTTATTTTAAATTTTAAAAAATTGAGTTGTTTTTCTAAAGAAACAAATAGAAAATAATATTTATAATTTTAAATTTATGAAAATAAAAGGTGAAATAGTAATTCAAACTAATACAATATAATAATATGATTGCCATATTAGAATTACATTAACAGAATATGAAATAAGGTTACGTAACATAAAAAATAAAAATAAAAATAAAATTAAAATATATTTCTAGAATAGTCTTTAATTATTGCTTTTTTCCTTTGGAAAAAAAAAAATTGGAGCAATTGCAGGCTGTGGGGTTCGAACCCACGCGCACTTATGTGCAGAAGATCTTAAGTCTTCCCCCTTAACCTCTCGGGCAAACCTGCTGAATATGCATCAATTTCTATAACTAGAATATAATAAATAATACGTAAATTGTATTATTGGATTTGTCATTTATTTATATTTTGTAAACAAATGTATACCGCACGTATCCGCGAGAGAATTAAATATTTTTATATTAAATTTGAATTATTTAATAGTTCTCGCCATCGATATTGAATTTTGACCAATTTTTTTGGGGTCAATTAATTAATTTATTCCCTTTTGAAATATAATTCTCAATTTTCATAAATATATAAACTCATACGGCAAAAAGAGTTTCCTTTAAAAAATATTAATATAAATTTTAATAAATTTTTTTTAAAACTTTTTTTAAATATATATATTAAATTATACAAATAAATTGTAAAAGAACAATTATAATTTTTAAAATCAGTAAAACGAAAAAGAAAAGGGTAACAGTAGCTCCATTATTATTTCAAAATTTTAATATAAAAGAATTATAGGATAATATAAGATATTAAGTCAATTATGAACCAATGAAAAGACGGCCAACAAGAAAATAAAGATAATAATATAAAAATGTCCAAAAAAAGAAACAATAATTGAAATTATTTAATTTCAACGCCTACATTATTAATCTCTACATCGAGCATCGAGCATCGAGAATGTGAATCTATATCTTTAAACCAATATAATATGATATACACGTTAAATCTATATTGTTACACATCATTGGAATAGCTTCAATATAATATGTGCCCATAACTACAGTAGTGTATAAATTACAATGTAACACGTGACAAACAGAGACTTGTAACTAGATTAAATTACACAAAACATCTTTAAATTTTGGACATGTTTCAATTATATCTATAAACTTTTACTTTTAATTTATTTTATCTGATGTTTATAAATGATGTCATGGATGTAAATTATTATTGGTCAGTGATGCTTCAAAAACACTGTCCCTTTCAAGCACTAGAACCTCTTATACTCAGATAGTATTGTTGTTGGATGATGAAAGTCCCACGTCAGCTAATTTAGGGAATGATCATGGGTTTATAAGTGAGGAATGTTAACTCCATTGGTATCAGAGTTGTGTTCGTTTATATTCATTGCTAACTCCATTGGGTTTATATTCAAAGTGGACAATATCATACCATTGTGGAGAGTCGTGTTCGTTTAACTCCTCAGTCGTGTAGCTTTTTTAATATTCTAAGTGGAAATGATTTTGATTCGGAAACAGTGACAGGGAACAGATCTATCCACTAGGTCACAACCATTTCAATTTACAGGGAACAGGACATCCCCTGCTTTATAAACCCACCACCCAAGAATCAAGCAAAACTCACCCATTTCAATGGAGGCCATCCAGCACACCACCGTCAAAACCAACGGCATAAACCTCCACATCGCCGCCGTCGGAACCGGCCCACCAGTCCTCCTCCTCCACGGCTTCCCTGAGTTCTGGTACTCATGGCGCCACCAGCTCATTTACCTTTCCTCCATCGGCTACCGTGCTATCGCCCCGGACCTCCGCGGCTACGGAGACTCCGACGCACCGCCGTCCGCCGACGCCTACACGACCCTGCACATCGTCGGCGACCTGGTGGGTCTCCTTGACGAGCTGGGCATAGAAAAAGTCCTTTTAGTTGGCCACGATTGGGGGGCCATAATCGCTTGGTATCTCTGTTTGTTCAGGCCCGACCGGATCAAGGCCGCCGTGATTTTGAGCGTCCAATTTTTTCCCAGAAACCCCACCACGCCCTTTGTCCAAGCCTTCAAATCCGTTCTTGGGGACCAATTCTACATGGTCAGATTTCAGGTAAATTAACTCAAATTTAAAACTACTCATTTCATTGAAAATATGAACCGTATGTTTGATTTGGAGGCTTCCCAAAAGGTCTCGATTAACCAACGTGAGACTCACTCCTAATAATACTAACACCTAATAATACTAACACGTGGTGTGCACAGCAACCAGGGCAGGCTGAGGAAGAGTTTGCGACGGTGGACATTAAAAAGTTTTTCAACGACGTTATGTCAAATCGGGACCCTCGAGCTCCATATTTGCCCGGAGAAGTTAAATTCGAAGGGCTTCCACCGCCGCCGCCCGCCACGTGGCTGACGCCGGAAGATATCGACGTTTACGCTGACAAGTTCTCCCGCACTGGCTTCACCGGTGGCCTCAATTACTACCGAGCTTTTAACCGGTAACAAAAATATTTTCACCTTTTTCATTTTTTTTATTTTTTTTTTAACCACGATTTTACATTTATTTTTAATAACAATATTATAAAAAAAAAGTTAAAATTAAAGTTGTAAATTTTTTTTCACCTTTTACCTCTAAAATTCTCCAATTACCTTTTTTTGGATCGATTCTCTAATATTTTACTTTCATATTTAAATGATTTCAAAGAATAATTTTTGTTTTTTAATATAATTTTTATTAAAAAAAATATTAAATATTTCCATAAATTCAAGGTATTCCATAAGCTAAAATATATCCTAATGTTTTATCAATATAATTTCTAAAAATTTAAATTTCAACGTTACAAAACATTCTAACGTCTGTATGTGTGTATATATCACACACGTTAATTTCAACATTACAAAACGTTATAACATTTGAAATGTGTGTATATATATATATATCATGTTAATGTATATGTATATGTATGCATATATACACCTAAATAGAACTAAAACAATTCAAATTATATATATACACATTCGTACATATATAATAAATGGGGTCTCGAACATGCTTGTTTCAAATTCTGTTTAGTTAATGAGCATAAATCTCTTTGTACTCGCTCGCTCGTCATGTCCGGTTCTGTTCTACAGGACTTGGGAGCTGACAGCGGCATGGACAAAGTCAGAAATCAGGGTGCCAGTGAAGTACATAGTGGGGGATTTGGACCTGACCTACCATTTTCCAGGAGCTCAAGAGTACATCCATGGCGATGGGTTCAAAAGGGACGTGCCTGGTTTGGAAGAAGTGGTTGTAATGAAAGACACTTCTCATTTCATCAACCAAGAGAGGCCTAATGAAACCAACGCCCATATTCATGATTTCTTTAAAAAATTCTGCTGATCTTCGCTCTGTTTCTTAGTTCTAATCCGTTTCGTTTGGTTTGTTCTTTGTTTTCGTATCTTCAATTGTTTCGAATCCTCTCAATCGCTCATTTTCATGTTCGTGTCAAAGTGTAAGGATTTCAATAAATGAGACGTATTAAACCTCAGTCATTCGACTCGTTCCCAACTAGATGGTTAGCTTAAACATAATTCGAAGGACGAGCTTTAAAATAAAAAATATTAAAAGGGGTTTTTTGAGCTTTGAAATAAACTCTCGATATGAAAATTTGGTTGGAGCCATCCCTCTCGAGTTTGATGTGTAATCTTAACGAAAGTAGCTCGAGAGTGAAACTACTTTAGGGTTTTTTTTTTTTCGTCAATCGAGAAAAGTTGATTCGAGGCATTTTTATGATCTTCTACGGGACGTTTACTCTAGAAAGGTATTACTACAAGAAGCAAGAGTGAACTATCGAGGGTTTGGGATAATAGCTCCGTTTCATCCCATTTCAACCAAAAAGACAACCCTGTCACGATTCTAGATCAACGAGTGGAATTTTCACAAGAACCGATAAGCTATTAGAACGCTCTCACGCTTTAATAATAACATAGAAGTCAAGGTTTTGATCATCGAGAGTAGGTTATTTTCATATACAAACATGAAAGGATGAAGTAGAATGAACGAGAGGCGTCGGAGGAAGGACCTTTGAGGGCGTGGGATAGAGTGAAAAGATCCGCTTGCAATCGTTACGAGCAAATTTGAGCTATAGAAAGAGGGATTGAAGCACACATAAATCATCTTACAACTAGATCGTTGCCTACCACGTTCACTTGCATCACATACGAAAGTGTTCTCTGAACCGTGCTATTCTTTCACGGTAAACAATAACGAAAGATTAAACTCTCGAACAAAGGAGATATGTACTAAGATGGGTTACACAGTCGAGAAAATAGATCCGACCGGGTTAAATGAGTGCAAGATCAAAAAGAATAATAATCTTTATTAAAGTATTAAATGCAAATTAATAAAAATTGATTAATAAAAACGTATTTCCTTTTCTTCAATTCATTACGTTTCTTTTCGGTTTCAATAGCATAGCACGAAGATCAACCTCGTCGATCACGTTGGTGTAGTTCTCCGGCCGGTAGTAGCCGGTGACCGGATCTGGGATCCACGCCGCCATCTCCGTCCTTCTTTCTTCTTCTTCCTTCTTTATCATTCCGCCACTTCGTGCAGTAACTCCTTCCGCCGCCGTGCCAGACGCCACTCTTTGTGACGCCGCCGTCGCCCCCGCCCTATACCCCCGCCTGTCCAACACACACCACGTTTCCAAGGATTGCATTTTACACTATAAATTAATAAATATTTATTTAGATTTTCTTCGTTAAATATTTAATTTTTTTGATGGATAAATACCTGATGAGAGAAACGAGGCTGGAGATGTTCATGACACGGGACAAAGATCGAGCCATCATGAATGCCAGAAAATTTTCTGTTTGTTTCTCGGGAAAATTTACACAAGAAAAAGAGGGAAAAGAAAGCGTTTATTCGACCGGAAAGAACAATCGACGGTTTATATAGAGGGACAAAAAAACCGGAAGGATTTAGGAAAAATATATATATTTTTTTAATATTCCTTTTCCTAATTCGTTATTTTTTCCTGTAATTATTTTAATAAATCATAAATTTTTTTCCTTATATCATATTTTCCATTTTTAATTATGGAACAAACCTGCCTAGTCCGCTCTAAACAAAGGTGGACCAGAAGTAAGAGACACGAGCTAAGGGTGAGTACACGCTAAAAGCTAGAGACAGGAGCTTTGCTAGACTGTCAACAGGTTAGGGAGGCGTAAGTTTTATTTATTTATTTATTATTATTATTATTATTTTTAATTGAGTAGAATGCAAAACTCTGCTCGAATCGAGTAAAATTAAGATTATAAAATAGTGATGCATTTGATTAGGGGTATGAGGCCTTTTGGAAAGCTCAAAGCACAACCATGAGAGCTTATGCTCGAAGTGGACAATATCATGCCATTGTGGAGAGTCGTGTTCATCTAACAGTGTTAACTCTCAGAGGACCGTTAAAAATGTCCTTTAAAAGGAGGCGATCACGAGCGAAGACGTGTTGAAGTGAAAGGTTCTAAGATTCTTGAGCATGAATACGTGCACGAGCCTATGCAAACAAGATTAAAATCAACAAATAACATCTTCTATCTTATGGATTTCAAGTCAAGATGATACAACTGGCTATCGAGAATCACTAAGGTTGCAAGGTTAACATGACTGAATGGTTATGAGCTGCGATTAGTACTCGAGACACTAAAGAACATTATTTATTTATTTATTTATTTTTATGAAATAATTTTAAAAAATTATATATAGAAACTTTTCAAATAATAGTCAATAGCCCAGCAGCGTAACCAAGATTGGCTCTCCTCGACATCACTCCAAGCTTTTCAACTCATTTTTACTTCCTTGTCGCCTTCAGAAGCATAGCGCGGAGGTCCGCGGCGTCGATCTCGGCGGCGCAATTCTCCGGCCGGTAGTAGCCGGTGACCGGGTCTGGGACCCACGACTCCTTCTCTGTACTTTTTACCGTCTTGGCGCCAATTCTTGCCGCAACGCTTTGTGGTGCCGCCGCCGCATACCCACGTCTGTCCGATCACACAGCACGTAAGCCAGAATAATTTAATAAAGAAAAAGGGGTATTTTTTATTTATAAAATTTAATAAAAAAAGAAAAAGAAAAACAGAGAATTGTTCTATTTCAGTACCGGAAGAGAGTGTTGGAGAGTCCATCGGAGACGAGAGCCGACGCGATCTTGACGGCGGAGAAAGAGCGAGCCATGGAGAGATTTTCCGTTTGTTTCTCGGGAAAATTCTCGAGAAAATTTGCGTTTGAGATATGGAAAAAACAGAGATCGTGAAGATTATTTATAAAGACGGAAGAGAAGTGACGTGGAAAGTGGAAATAGTCAAACCGGGTCGGGTTTAGAGGACCCGTCAAAGAAAGGCAAAAAGTACGTACACGTGTTGATTTAATTTTCCAACATTTAACTCAAACACCCATTGAAAACCGTCCACGTGGAAAATCGTGGGTCCTAGGTGGTGCGGGCATAGGCAGAACAGTCAAAGCTTAGTTGGACTTTAATTTCCGGGAAATTCGGTAACATTGGACTATTCAAATTCAAACAGCTGCTGTTATTGTCCAGCAGCCTCCTCGAAGCTCAAAAGCCATCGTAAAAATTAAGGCTAAATTAATAAAATATTTATAAAATTAAGGCTAAATTAATAAAATATTTATAAAAATTAAGGCTAAATTAATAAAATATTTTTAAAAATAAGGCTAAATCAATAAAATATTTATAAAATTAAGGCCAATTAATAAAAATATTTATAAAAATTAAGGCTAAATTAATAAAAATAGTATTATGTCTAAAAAAAATATAATAAGTTTTTGTTGTTCGATAATTTTAAATTATTTGGTTAGTGTCGAACTTAATTAAAATAATGTAAAACATGACCAAAAATTTAATTAAAAATATAAGGAAATTCATGGAAATAAAGTGTAACATAAAAATAACAAAATAATATTTTATTGTATTTTTGACGGATTTGCTGTGGGCTAAAAAATGAAGCCCAATAAGGGAAAGCCCGAAGAGTATAAGCCCAAAATCAGTGGCAGCCCACTGCTTCTTCTCCTGCAGCCGTAGTTAGGGCTTTCATTTTCAGCCTCTGCCGGACCGATCAGACCTCTGTGAGCGGCGGTGGAATTGCATGTACCGGACCGAGCCGTCGTTTTCTGAAGTCGACCGTCGTTGTGTTCTTTCGACGTTTGTGGTTTAGCTGTTTAAGCATTTCTATTCGGCGGACGGTGGTGTAAGAAATGGCGGAGGTCAACAGCACTGGCAATGAGATTCCTCCGAACATGACCATCTACATTAACAATCTCAACGAGAAAATCAAGCTGGAAGGTATTTTTGAGGGGAGGGGAATGTCGAAGCTTCTTTAATAGTCTGAAATGTGTTGTAATTTTTATTGTTTTCTTCTTTGTAAGAGCAGAATTGAAGAAGTCGCTGAACGCGGTGTTCTCGCAGTTCGGGAAGATTCTGGAAGTATTGGCTTTCAAAACCTTGAAGCACAAAGGACAGGCTTGGGTTGTCTTCGAAGAAGTATCTTCTGCCACTAATGCGCTTAGACAAATGCAGGGCTTTCCTTTCTATGATAAGCCTATGGTAATGTGCTTACTAGAACCTACTAATTCTTGCAGTGAAAGGGTGGTTATCGTCGATAAAGAATTGAAATTGATTGCTCCAATTTTAAATTGTTTCTTGCAATTTCTTGGCTCAAACGGAGGGTTATACTAATGTGAGTCAATGTGGAAATTATGAAAGTTCTGATAGATTCTTCTGAGTAACCAAATTGGAACTTTGTTTGGGTTATGAATCATCTAGGTAGTTGAGATTTACTCGCACATGGCTAGGAAATAATGTGATTGCTTGCAGATTGCTGTACTGATGGTGTGGTCTACTATGAATATTCATAGCTGATTTCATTTTAGCAAGGTTAAAGGACAATTATTGTTTGAATGATCAATACCCTGAGCAGTGATCTTGAATGATTACTTCTTAAAAATATCACATTGCAGATGTTTGAGTATACTCCTGAGCTTTATTACTTTGGTTCTTAATAGTTTGACACACATCATATGGTTGTCAAACGTGGCTTCTGTCAATCTTGTGATAGTTCTATATCTGTTGAGCATTTCTGGTTTGTAGGTCTGGTGGCTAACATCTACGTTCTCTATGCATTTTTGTACGGTGTCGTAGGCTTTGTATCTTCTCCATGTTATAAAGTGCGACCAATTTTTTGTATCATTTGTTGCTCTGTTCTATTATTCGTCTTTTGTTAGCTTGACGAAGTTTGGTGTAATACGAAGTTAAGTGTTGTTGATTTGCAATCATGTAGAGGATACAATATGCAAAGACGAAATCGGATGTTATCTCGAAGTCTGATGGTACATTTGTTCCCCGGGAGAAACGAAAGAGGCATGAGGAGAAGGGTATAATTTGTCTCCATTTTCTATTTGACAATTCAAATTCAAATGTGTCTAAATTAGCTTGGTTCATGAAGATCTTTTTCTTCAGTATTTGATACAATAGTAGAGTGTTGTAGGTTTTTACTTTAGGTATTTTATTCAAATCTATTGGAGCAGTATTGACATCTTAGGGAAGTAACTTTTCAGTAAGTTCTTATAAAAAAAAAAAAAAAGGAACTTTTTTTCAGAAAGTAAGGAAAATGTTGTCTTATAGTTTATGTAGCAGTCTTTTGATCTAAGATCTGTCCATTCTTTCGATGTGGTAGGGAGGAAGAAGAAAGAGCAGCATGATGCTAATCAAGCTGGGATGGGTATGAATCCTGCTTTTGGTGGAGCATATGGTGCAACAGCGGTAAGTATCTCTATTTAATTCCTAAAGTTTGGTCTTTGATAAATTTTATAAACTTTTATATCTATAATATATTCATTTCTAGATTTGAGCCTCATATACATAGTTTAATTCTCCAACAAAGACGATCAAGATATTATATGTTCACCTGTTGTTGAAAAATGTATTCTAAGTGCTTCACTGATATGATATGGCTGACATGATTATCAACTATAAGATTATAGAGAATGAGAGTATTAGAATGTAATAACTAATAAAAGGTAGAACTTCACTACTTTAGGTTAATTTTGTTCATTAAAAATGATTCGCTCTCGACCTTTTTCGTTTCTCACTCTCCTCACTATATTAAGAACGATTCTTAATTTGTATGCTATTCATTGACATAGGGCACTTATTTCTTTTAACTTGCTCCAGGGTAGTAAGAGTCATTTTTGTTGTTCTTTTTGAATTTATCCGTCTTTTCCTTGTTTCATACAATCATGCTTGTTAAAGAACTGTAACGACCCTAAATTTTATCAGATGTTCCCTTAAGGTCGTTACAAGAACCCTTTGCCAATTAATTCATCATATTTATAATTATGGTACTCGTTATGTTTATTTATTGGAAATTGTATGTTGCTAACGCAATCTCTCTTTCGTTTCCTCCCCTGAAAATGGTGCAGCACTCTCAAGTACCTTATTCTGGTGGAGTTATGGTGCCAGAAGCACCAGCCCCACCCAATAGCATTTTGTTTGTACAAAATCTTCCCCATGAAACGACTCCAATGATGCTACAAATGCTGTTCTGTCAGTACCCTGGTTTTAAGGAGGTTCGTATGATCGAAGCAAAGCCAGGTATTGCATTTGTAGAGTACGCCGATGAGGTACAATCGACAGTCGCCATGCAAGCGCTACAAGGTTTCAAGATGAACCCGCAAAACTCGATGTTGATAACTTATGCAAAGAAATAGGATAGCAAATCTTGGTCTCTTCCCTGTATGGAAAGCCAACTGCTATCTTTTGATTCTCAGTACAGGAGATCGTGTGTAAAATACTGTCATCATGAACTTGCTGAAAATTCTATTCAGATCAGTTTTCTTAACTAGGAATAGAACGGATCTCGGATCCCATGAACACAGCGGTTGCCATGATTATCGTTGAACTCGTAGTAAAGTTTGATTTTCATTATCATATTTTGTTCTTGTAGTAAAAAAAAAATAAACTAAAAGCTTTTATGAATATGAGATTGAAGAGCTGTTCTTGTTGAAATCTAACTTGGCAGATATTGAACAGCAAGTTCTACAGGATGCAACAAGTCCACAGTGCAGGGAAAAGGCAGCTGCAGCTGAAGTGTTGTTGAGGGAGATGAACATCCAGTAAGTACAGCTTAATTCTCAAACTAAATTCTGTCGAGCATGTCGATTACTCCAACTTTTAGGCGTAGGCGTAGCAGAATTTTACTTGTACGATATAGCGAAATCGAGCCTGATTGATATCGTAGATTACATAGTCATTGAACCTTGACTAGATTACAATTTCTAAAGAACATGAACACAATCTTCTCAAAATTCAAAAGGAACAGAAAAAGTTTGGCAGCTACAATTTCAGCTCAATGATTTTGATCCTTATTTTATTTTTGTTGTTAAGAAATCTGTAATTGATGTGAAAGGGATGGATTGATTGTGATTCCCTCAACCACAAATTAAGCCAACCCCACTTTCTCTAATCAAACTTACAACACAACTGTTTCAAAATCCAAAAAACAAGCATCATATCACCCAAATTCTAACCTATAAGCTTTCACTTCCACTCCTTTTGCTTCTCGACCTCCCCCTCGAGCTATTCGTTTTAACCATTATACTTTAACCGATGCAAGAACAACCTGGGACGACGACTACGCTGCTGTCTTGGCGCTTCCACTGCTGTCCTTGTGGTCGCCAAAGATACGTTGTCGAAAATCGGAGACCATGAGTGGGAGACCCTTCTGGAGAGAAACTTTGGGTTCCCAACCAAGAAGATCCTTGGCCTTGGTGATGTCTGGCTTCCTCTTGTGGGGGTCGTCCTCTGTGTTCGGCCTGTACTCTATCTTCGCATCCGGGTCGATCGTTTCCTGCACGACCTGCTCACACAACATACATACATACATACATATGACCGAGGTTATTATCATCGTTACGTTTTTACAACCTTCTCACTACATTACTTCGCCAAGAAATGTACCTTGGCAAGTTCAAGCATGGTGAATTCACCGGGGTTTCCAAGATTAAAGGGTCCAATATGCTCTCCCTCCATAAGCCTCATCAATCCCTCCACCTATCGAACATTAAACAAACACATCGTCTTATCGTAACGACAAACCAACTATGACTTCAAATCGAGTTTCAAATGATCATTGGATCCAAAAGTTCCATAATTAACACAATACGAATACGAACTTAAAAATTACTTATTCATTAGACCAAAAAACGATAAACGACATCATCTTCGAGCAATATAACATAGATTTGATCAGAAAGACATTAAGGGAGGGAAAAATGCTTACAAGATCAGAAACATATTGGAAACTCCTTGTTTGCTTCCCATCACCATAGACAGTGAGAGGCTCCTTCCTCAAAGCCTGCATAACCCAACATGAATTTTAACAAAATCCGTTCGTTTTCGTGTCTATTTCGTCCCTAAAACTTTAAATGGCATCTTTTAACTCTACATTATGTTTTCGTTTAATTATAATCAGAGTCATTTATCTTCCTAGCCCCGTCCATACACTATACACATTCATCGTTTGCCACAAGAACAACGTTTAACGATGGGGTGGAGTTAACCACTATGGGTTCAATTCATGGCGACCACCAGCTTAGGATTTAACATCTTACATGTTTCCATGTCAAACAAATATGGTAGAGTAAGACGGATGGTCCAATGAAACTAGTCGAGGTGGTGTGTACAATAGAAGAATAGTCTAAAGACCAACCCGAGCATAGCTTAATCTAAAAAGTTGATGTTTTGATACGAAAACTGACGTCTAAAGATATTATTTGAAAAAAAGAAGGGGCTAACCTGGGCAACAAAATTACTAACAACACGCCCATCATCAATGCACATTCTTGGGCCATAAGTGTTGAAAATTCTAGCAATCCTAACCTGCAAAAGGAAACATAATTAATTAATTAATTAATTAATTAAACTACTTAATATTATAATTAATGGCGACCAACCTCAACTTGAGCTCCTCGGTGATAGTCCATGGTCAACGTCTCGGCCGTCCGTTTTCCCTCGTCGTAACAGCTTCGGACACCTGTCACACATTCCGACAATAACAAACCACTTCAAATTTACCGAATTACCCTTCCTCTTCAGATCTAGGTTCAAACATGGCGGTTCCCCTGAAAAGACCCAAACACCCCCATCGGTTCATCCTTTTACCATCTCTACCCTTCCCCGGATTTAATCCCCTGCATATCAGGTGAAAAACCATTCCTCCGCCGCCTCCGCTCAAACATTGGATTCGGAGAAATTAAGGAAGAAGAAATGAAACTGACCGATGGGATTGACGTTGCCCCAGTAAGTTTCAACTTGTGGGTGTTGCAGAGGATCTCCATAAACTTCGCTGGTACTGGTCAGCAGAAATCTAGCTCCCACCCTCTTCGCCAAACCCAACATGTTCAAAGTTCCGACCACATTGGTCTTGTAAATTCCTCCAAAACCCAAAGTTAAAGAAAACCCAGAACCCAAATTCGAAATAGACAACGAAAATGAACTGTAAAAATCAAAATCAAATCAAAAGGATATGATGGTCTTGACAGGGTTGAATTTGTAATGAACAGGGGAAGCAGGGCAGGCGAGATGGTAGATCTGATCCACTTCAAGAAGTAGCGGCTCGACCACATCGTGTCGGATCAGCTCGAATCGCGGATTCCCAAAATGGTGCATCACGTTCTCCTTCCGTCCGGTGAAGAAATTGTCGACCACGATGACGCTGTCGCCTCTGTCAATCAGACGGTCCACGAGGTGCGACCCGACAAACCCAGCTCCGCCGGTGACGACGATCCGTAGTCCTTTTCGCTTTAGCCCGAGTGGTATTTTGCCTCCGGAGTTCATGATGCGGTGGACGTGGAACCGGGGGCGGTGCTCGTACGACGGCGTGTTTGACCACCGAGCTAGCTCTGTCGGGATCGGGTCGTAGTTGTAGCTGGCTTGGGATGCGGAATTGGAAGAGGGGAATAGGGTGAAGGCGACGGTGGCGATGGCAATGCCGAGGAGGACGAAGAGGAGGCGCTGCTCCCGGAGCATGTAGCGGATCGGACGGGTGACGGACAGCCATGGCTTTGGGGGTTTGGGGGAATAAGCGTCCGCCGTGGGATGGGTCTCGTCGTGCCCTCTGAAAATTAGCTCCGATCCCATTTCTTTATTTCAAATCCGATTGGGAAATCAGATGGGGTTTAGGCGGATTTTGTTTTTTTCACGGCGGCGGAGTGGCGGGTGGCCGGGAATAAGGGATCCCGGTCGGCGGAGGTGAGGTGAGGACAGAGGAGAGGGGGTATATAATTTTTCTTTTTCTTTTTTTATTTTTTTTTTCTGATGGGGGAAGGAGGCGATTTTTGGAGCTTTTAAAGGGAGAGAGGTTGGAAAAAAAGGGCAATAGTTGGGATTTATTACGTAAATGCCATTAAGTAACTCTTGTTTTCTATTGTTGGCTGATTTAGTGATCCGTGGCAAATGTGGAAGTTTTCTCAATTATTGTTCTTAAATAAATATTATATCGTTCTTGTTTAAATTTAATTTGGGCTAAATTTTGTTGTTTATTTATAAAAAAATCCTAAGTTTAACGACGATCCGTACCAGGTCAAAGCGAACAATATCTACTAGTAATGGGCTTGGGTTGTTATAAACGTTATCAGAGCCAGTCACAAGACAGTATGTCAGCGAATACGTTGAGCCTCTACAGAGAGTAGATTGTGAGATCTCACATCAGTTGGATAAAGAGACTAACGACGATACATAACGGGTCAAAATGAACTAGCGGTGTTCAAACTAGTCTTAATCAAGGTGCCACGAGCTAGGAGCAGGTTTTGACCTAATTCTGTCTCCTTCATGTTGCTCAACGACAAGAGGTCGACGACATACAATTGAATTTCGATCCAATTATTTCTTCTTCTTTATTTTGTGGTTCGATCCTTTACGTGTTGGTCTGATTTTATCGTTCATTAGACTTTTTTTCTATTATTTGTCACATTTTATATGGTATGATTTTGATCGAAGGCGTGGAGATCTCGAACAAAATGTCCTTATTTGACTATTTATAATTTGTTTTGTTTTGATTTAATCTATGTAGAAGCATTAAATATACATTAAAATCAAAATAAATGTCTTAATTTTGTTTTATTCTTAATTAATTTATAGCTTTTTCAACTTTTATTTTAGTCATTAATTAATTTATGGAAAAACTTTAGCACTTAAAACAATAAATATATTTTTCTCTCGCATAAATAACAATTAAAAATATCTAAAATAGTATTTTTTGTAAACAAAATTCATATAATTAATTTAAATATTTTTAAAAAAATCGACCAACCAAGAATAAAATAAATAAAAATGAAAAAGGAATAATCTAAAATATATATATATATGAGGTGGACTAAAATGTTAATTAATTATAAAAATAGGGATAAAATATTGGGGTGTGGCTATAAATTAATTATAAAAAAGGGTAATTTTAAAAAATTATTAATTAAATAATGGGGTTGGGAGAGGGTTAGAGGGGTCCAAGTTGGCAAATTTGAAAATTTCCAAGTGTCATTGACTTTTTTTTAAAAAAAATAACAATAAAAATAAAAATTAATTCATAGTCGCCACTGGATTTGTCTCCGTCCACCGAACCCAACTTGCTGATGTCAATTTTTTTATCGAAACAGCGAGCTACTTCATAGTTAGACGTAATTAACTTGAACCAATGACAGGTAGAAACTAAACATATTATAAGAACTCAGATTGGCCCGTGAGAATAGTTTTTTTTTGTTTTTAAAAGTAATTTATGACGTTCTTTTTTTCTCGGTGCACTCTTTTTCAATATCTTATCTCTTTACGTACGTATATATAAGACTTTTCTTAGTAGTCGCTCTCCTCATACACGCATCTTTCTCTCACGAGTTTTGCTTTACGTATATAGTTATTCTGGCTATTAAACTCTCTTTAATTACCTTTTCTCCTCCACAAGAATCCTATCGTATACTTTTTCTCCCTAAATGTTTAAGTTTATTTTATTGTCTCTCGACTATCGGTATTTCATTTTAGTCCCTAAATTTTTAAAAAATAACCATTTTAATATATTTTTTTTTGTAAAATAAAAAAATGGAGTTAATAACTAAAATATATAATTTTTTTATTTTTAAAATTAAATTAGTCATTTTAAAAGTGTAATGACTAAAATTAACAAAATTTAAAATTAAAAATAAAAATAAAACAAATTTAAAACTAAAATGAGAAATATTTGCAATTGTTTACTATAATAAATAATATAATCCAAATAAAACCTTCAAAATAATAACATTTGATTGACAAATGTAACGGCCAATTTGGCAGATAGTGAAACGTATAGAATGTCGCCACGTGTCATAAACTATTATTGAACACTTTTTTAAAATAATTTTTTTTTTATAATTTTGTCTTTTATAATTCACATAATATTCCATCAACATATAAGGAATCAAATTTACAATAATGCCATAAAAAAAATAGCTGATTTTTTTCCATTAATTTACAAAATCCAATTCATTCAAATAATCCTGATGTAATAATTTAAAATAAATTTTAATAAAATTATTTAATTTTATAAAAATACTTTTTAATATTAATATCCTAACAAAATATCATTAAAAAATTGACGTAAGCTGACTTGAATATAACTCGAGAATTAAATTCATAATTTAATTTTTTTTATAATTATTTATATTCTTTTTTTTTTTTGTGGGAATATTTTAAAGTTTGGAAAAAAATAATAATAATGCAATGTTCATAATGTAAAATGTTAGGTCTAAATTCCAAAGGTTATGGAGGAATGTTAATGTAAAGCCCCAATCATTGCCCCAATTTCCTCCACGTGTTCAACGTGACATGTAACCTTACATCCACGCAATCTCTAATTTATGGACTTTTTTATTTTTTAAATTATTAATTTTTTTTTCTTTCCAAAATATAATTAGTTCTTACAAGTTTCGAATTTTCTTTATTATAATTTATAATAATAAAAGCCGAAGTTATTACAAATTTAACGGGTTGAGTTGAATGTCATTAACACGATATATAAATAAAATGATGGTGTGATGTTAAATATATTTTATTCCGTTAAAAATTGATAAATATATTATATTTTTATGAAATCAACGCTCCTAATAATAAAATCATCGATTAAGAGGCTAACTAATGTTTGTCAATTTGAACATAGATCAACCGATTAAAATATATATCATCAATTAAGAGGTGTATATAAAGATGTTCAGACACAGAATTCAATACGACCCAGATGAATATGTACTCGAAAAAGCGACCGACTTCGAGGAAGTGAGTGTTTTGGACGCTTCGAACGACCCTAAACCCTAAATTAACCTATTTTTTTCTTTTTATGCGGAGATTGTTGAATCTACACTAAAGGGTTGTAAGTAAGGAGAATAATATGGGAGACAAATCTTAATCATGTGCAGCGGCACGTGCCTAGCTGTAACAAGATTTAGGTTGAAGTAATTAGTATTTTAAGCAAAGTTCTGTTCAATAAAAATGAAAATGAAAATGTCCAAATTCATATTCAAACTATAATATTAATTTATGATAAAGTAAGTCATTATATAATTGTCTTCTTGCCTTTGTCCCACATCTTTTCTCATTTGTAACCAAACCCATTAAGAATGTCAACTATAGCATTTATTCGTTTAATTTATTAGGTCAAGTTATTAATATGTTAGGTCGGGTAAATAAATATAGTATTGACGAAGATTGAATGTTCAAATCCTCGGATTTCATATACCTATGAACATTAAGTTGATTGTGCATAAAGATGTCCACTTAACTAGCAAGGTAGGGACCCACAAAGACCGTCTCGAGTAAGATGGTGTTTGGAATGAGAGAGGGAGTGAGAGAGATATTTTTCTTGTTAGTTATAAATGTGATCGGGGACAGAGATTATATTCTCGGTGTATAACTCTTTTCATTTATTATTTTTCTTATATTTTATAATATTTAATTTAGAGTAATTTTTTTAAAACAAAATAAGTTAAATCATATTAATAATTATAATGGAGAAAAGATTAGACCTTTTTTTTTTTCTAAAAAAAAAGAAAAAAAATATATATATATTTGACAACGTTGGAAAAATATGACCTTTCTTTGTCTTGGACTTAGACGTGACATTTCATGATTGAAGTTGAACCGACGCATGCGCTGGCCCATACAAAATTAAAATATATGAAAAATAGAATTGTGAAATTACAAATTTACCCCAATAATTGAGATTTCATTTTAATTTGACCATTTCCATTTTGGCCTTAGGTTTGATCAAATTTCATAAATACATTCTATTTTTTATGTAATAAAAAATATATTTATTTTTAAATATGATTTATTTTTTAAAATACAAACTTGCCCATATTTAATTCAACCAAACAATAGAGAACAAGATTGAAACGGTAAATAAATTAATAATTAAATCCAATTTTGACTTCCGAAAGAAGATGAGATCAATAAGAGATATGATGGTCGGAAAAATGCTATTTTGAAGACACTCGAAAACAGACTAGCCCACAATGCTTTCATTTTATTTAATACGTTGGTTGGACTGGGGTCGCCAATATGGAAGGATACAGCAGAAAAGAATGCATTGTCGAACTTTTCTCGAGATTTTTCGTCTGAGAAAATGGTCGATCCCTTCAAGTCGGATCAAATTTTCGTTTCTACGAGAAATTTAGGTCAATCGATACCCTATACCGATAGTACCTATTGATTAAAGAGCAAAAGTTTCTCAAACACACCTTAGGTGAACCTACCAACAAGCTTACATGATCGAATTGACTTAAACATAATCAAACTAATAGAGATTCGTTAGATTTTCGGGACCCAATCAAAATCACCTTACTGCAACATCTAATATGGTTAACAGGAATAAAATGATACTAAACACACCATGAAAAGATGGGCAAATGGTGATACAAATTCTGCTATCATCACCAGAATATGATACTAATTTTCAGTTGGATTCCAAATACAAAAGTGTTCTTAGATAATGTAATCAAAAGAACATTACTGATAGAATCCATTTATACAAACAGTAGATGGATGAAATCTAGCATCTGGCTAAGTACACAACCCATATCATATAGCCATTTTCTTCCCAAATAATGACAACCTAAGCGTTTTCTGTGACAACCTAAGCGTTTTCGTAAAAGGAAATGCAAAATTTGATTTTATGAACATCTCTTAAACTGAAACAGATAACGCAGTAGTAGTTAAGGAAGCTTACTCAGTCCCACGTAATTTGATTCAAGAGTGTTGCTATCCCCCCTTGGTTGAATTCGGCTATCGGTTCCCGCTTCGTCAAGCAAATGGATTACCACGAATTCTTATCCGAACAAATGCGTAAGTTAGTCTTTTTCATCAACTTCCAGGCCTTCGCTATCATCTTCACCCATATCCTCATCTTCATCATGATCACTGTCAGTGTCTTCCTGCTTTTTCTTTTGAGCACTCTTGTAATCCTGCTTTTTCTCACCACCTACATTTCCAGAATAAAAACAGGTTAATTTGAAAATACACTTTCTTCACGGAGGCTTTATAGGAGCAAGTCCTTGAATTGTAACAGAGCGAGGAACAAAAACAGAGAAAATGCCATATTCAAGAACACATACCATATTCACTGAAGATGACCCCACCAGAACACAACCCCTCCTCAACTTTAATGAGCTGAAGAGTCAGCCTAGGTCCAATCTCTTGAAGCTTGACAGCACTCTTCGTAGAAGCTTGGTTGACTCTACCTAGATCACTGGCCAACATGACTGTTGCTGCTTCATCGTCAGCCTCGCTTTCTGACCCATAACCAGCCCTTTCAAACAACGGACGAGAAAACTTGTAAGAAACAATTAGAGGCTAATGTAAGAACATGAGATAGAAATAGAATTTATAATGATGGATCCCTTTTCTTTTCTTTCCATAGTTGGATATCAAATAAGGTACATGGCAGAGATTCACTTAAGCTCCTTATCAAACGAACCATATGAAAACCACTAAACATTTTCCCTATATCTTTGTATTGAGAAAACAAATTCTCAATGAAAGGTTGCTTTTCATTGAGAAAGAAAGAAAAGAAAAAGATTAAAATGGATTGACATAACTCCATAACTTCAAGAAACATGGGAAATTAAATTGTGAACACTGCAACGTACAGACAACGAAATGGACTTGATTAAAACAATGAAACAACCAACCACGTAGCTTACTTTGTGACAAAGTCGCTCACATCTTGAAGACTCCTAAGATCAGGAACTTGATGATTCTGAACAAACTTTCTAAGCCTACGGGTAACACCAACAGGCTGTAATCTGATTGAATAATGTCGGAAATCAATGAGCTTTGTGTCTTTGTTATAATTAAGCAATACAATTCTCTGGCACGATGAAAGTTTAACCTGATACATGGAAATTAAATTGTTGTTGAGAGTGAAGGAAATCTGGTCAGTCTGAACTTTCAGTTGAATTAATAAGAAAACCTACTGTATTTATATCAATAGCTGGGAAGATGTTCTGGAACATTATAGTAGTGAGCTTCAGATGCTGATCTCCAGTCCCAAAACCAGAAAGCACAATCTGCCAACAAAAATGTTAGATGAATGATTCACCGAGTTAATTACATGAGCGCAATGAATCAATATGCCATCATGTTTTCTTCAAAAATGCTCTTTTAGCTTGTGTACTTCGAAAAACATTGCATATTGAGCTTGCTTATGAAACAAAACCAAGGGTGACATGAGAGATAGAAGCGAATCGTAATTGTCAAAACTTTTCGCTTGGAAATAGCTCATCAATCAGCACACAGTAAGATCTAAAACCTCAAACAGAGAACTCTAGTTTACCCAAACCTCAAACAAGACAAATACCAAAAGGAACACGTTTATACAAGGGAAATTGAGACTGTTACCAAAGGGGGATTCTTGAAAAGGTCTTTTGGACATCTTGGGCGCAATTGCGATTGAGCAACGTCTACTGCAAGCGAATACTCCTGTATTTTGAAGTTAAGTGTTGGCCCCTGAGGGGTCCTAGCAACGCGCAAATATGGTGCACTTTCAGTTTTGGAGAGTATAAGAAAATGAGTAACTCCCATGGGCCCAGCAACATTCAAATAATCTTTAAGATTATTCCGTCTCTTCTCCTGCAAAATCAATACGCACAAATAAGAAGAATATTTCCAGATATAACATTAACTTGTTTAAGCAATCAGCACACAGGAAAGTTCCAGTGACTACAAAGAAGAAAAAACAATAAGAGTATACCTTAAGATTGAGAGCAGTGTAAGGAAGCATCAATTTTCTCAAATCCATTTGCAGTTGCCTGAGTGGACCAGGTAACTTCCCTCTAGAAAAAACAAAACTCTTCGGGATTTTCTCCCCAGTAACATGATCCACATTAGACTGTTTCTTCGCTGTAATCGGCTTCACAAACCCCTTCTTCTTCTTCTGTTTCAATCAATTAACAACAAGAAAACTTAAATCTTATATAAAACAAGACAAAACCCATAGACAATAAACAGGTTACAAACGAACAGAACTAGCAAAAGAAAGTGAAGATGTTCTTACGTTTCCAATACGAGCCATTGCTTGCTAGAAGAATAGTGAAAGGGAAGTTTCAGAAGCTTGCTGGCGAAGAACTCCAGCACCCTCCAAAATCAAATACACATACGCAATGGCAACCCTAAGGACAAAAATCCGGAGCGGAAATCGGTTCGATCACAGAACCGAATGGTGGAGAAGAACCAAACCGATTTGGATTCAAATCGGTCCAGCAACGGATTACAAGAGAGAAAGCGAGAGATGAACACAGCGCAGAGATGGCAATTCAAGAGCGGCGGTGACGACGGCGGCGAGGAGAAGAGAGGACGATACGGTACCGTAAAAGTCTAGGGCGCGCGAAGTGGGGTGAGGGGTTTAGGGTTTTGTGGAGATTAATTACATACATAATTAAATTAGGAATAAATAGCTTTATTTATACCAAATACATAATTAAATTTCAATTATGTTCCCAAAAATTCTATTTTTATTTACTCTTTCCCTTTAAAAATTTGGCCTAAATTGTTCCCACAATTATCTTTTATATTAAAAATAAAATATGAAAATAGATCTTTAATATTTAAAAAATAAAAAATAAATATAAATACAAATATTTATTATTACTCCCCAGTAAATTGTTCTTGATAAAATTCATCCTGCAAAATTGAATTCCCTAAAAAAAAAAAAAAGAAGAAGAAGATTGTTATAAGCCAAAATTTGGCACTTGAGTCCAACTTCCTCCAATCATCAATTGGCTAAAAAGGGTAAAAAAATAGGGACTTCCAATGGCCACAACACAAAAGAACTATAGTGTCACAATCGCATTCGACACAAAAGATCTATAGTGTCACAATCGCATTCGACACAAAAGATCCATAGTATCACAATCGCACTTTTCTTGGCAGTGAATAGGCCATGGACAAACATGACTGTGACACGTTGTTTATTTGACCAAACACAAATAAATTTAGACTCCAGCGAGTAAACAAAAAGAAAGAGAAAAGGGTTCCAAATTCTTCAAAGTATCAAAAAAAAATCCTGATTAGTGAAGCATAAGCTGAAATTTAAGCAACTATTGCAGAGAAATTCAGCATCCATCGACTCATCTCCTCATTTAGATCTGCGTAGAAGCTCCTCAGAAGGAACTTCTAGTGTAGCACCAGCATGTTCTTTACTCGGCTTCATTTCTGCAGCAATACCCATTAATCAAATTCGGTTCTACTCAGACATTGTTTACAAGCAAATCCGAGTACATTTTAAGGAAGTTTGATATGTTAGTTAGAAGCTTGAAAAGGATTTCGATTGCGTAATTCGAGGTTTAGAAATTAATCCTAGCTTGATATGAATTTGTTGATAACATGCTATCCATATAAACACAAAATTTAAGTTTCTATATCTATTCATTCATTTCATACAAACACAAAATTACACAATCTCAATTTCCAACGCAAGGCTTCATAAATACTGCTTACTTATTTGTTTGATCAGTTGTTGGTTTCAAATTCACAGACTTTGTTCATAAGGACAATGCACTTTTAGGAAGTTTGACATCTTAGTTAGCATCTTATAATGTATTTGATTAATGGGTTAGAACTCTATAATTTAACCTGTGACATACAAGTTTGTTATCCCAATCTATGAGGCTAGGGTTCGAAAATCAAATTTATAAACACTACTACCACCTATGCGGTTATTTGTTTTGTTTCTCTACCTTTTAACAATTCGAAAAAATGTAGTTTTTAAAAAACTTATTTTGGTTTATGATGAAAATGGAGTCCGGGTTTGTTAACAACAAGCCATCTAAGTTGTTAACTCGAGTATCCCCCCCGGGCTAAGGCATTGATAACCTCCTTTAAAGATCTGAAGTTTAAATTTTCCACTCCTTGAGGAAGACTATCCATGTTATGTTAACCAACATCAAGATTACACAAACTTATGTTTCTATAAACAATTCATTCTTATGATGCAAACACAGGTTACACATGTTTAATCCCCAAACCAATGTTTCATAAAGCCCGGCCTGTTAAAATTATGAACTGAACATCCCCAGAAGAGGCTACAGTAGTTTCTAGTGTTCCACTAAATAAAACGCGGAAGAATTTGGGTGAGGCATTTTATCAAACATGTTGGCTGCAATACATTCATTTCAAACTCACTAGTCCTTAGCCAAGTAATTGATTAGTTGTTGGTTTTGTTTGTTCAATTTATCAAAGAGTACCGTAAATGAAGCCAAAATTGAAAAAGAAAGCGGTAGAATACCATAGCCGCCGCGAGAAGTGAGCTTGGCCTGAACGATCATATTGGAGATGAAGTGGGAGGCCTCCCGAGCTTCTTCGAGCAATTTACGAATCTCGGGATCTGAAGTCACATGGCGGCTCTCTTCGAACTTCCGACGAACCTCGGCAGCGGATTCCTTCAGCATCAAGGTATCGCCGGCGAAAGACTTCTTGGTTGCCCTGAGCAACGCTCTGTAGGCGCTTAGAACTTCCCCTTTCACCATCCCTCTTGAAATGAGCTTCTCCGCTTCCTCACTAACAAAGACGCCCAAAAAGGCGACGACGTCGTTTCATTCAAATGCCCTATTTTCATGTCCAATAAAGTAGTCAATGTTTTTTTGCAATATTTTTGTTAAAATTAGTGCATAAATTAATAAAAATTGCAATAATTATCTAAAATTAAAAATTTTATGGTGAAAAATTAATACAATTATAAAATGTGATGTTTTTCCTAAAATAAATTTCATTTTTATCTCAAATTTTATTTAAATTTTAATCTAATTTGGTAGTTTAAAATATTTATTCCATAGAAATGCACTTTTTAAAAAATTAATAAAAATTTATTTATTAATTACTCCATCAATATTTATATTATTTATTGCCATATGAATAGATAATAATTTGAACTTTACTCCTTTATTTCAATTTTACAGCTAAAATTATTGATCCATTAATGATAGACATAGTAAAATATTTTTATAAAAAATAACAAAATTATACCTTTTTCATAGCTCTGTTAAAACAGATACAAAAGAGTTCAGTTGAAAGTGAAACAAGATAACTTGACAGTGGGACTATGTTTTCTTCCCTGTCGATGTACCTGTGAGCGAGCGTCGGGAAGTCGGTGTTCTACAGTTCATACCAGCAGTCGTCGGGAAGTCAGTGTTCTACAGTTCATACCAGGAATCTAGATACTGTAAGCTGCACTTTAAGGACAATCTCGAAACTGGGGATCCTTAGCAGTTGAAGATTCCAGGTCTCAGAGCATCAGGAGCTTCAAAGTGTTTGTCGCCTCGTTTCGAGCTCGATGTTAGCTTCATCACCTCAGGGTGTCGACCATTCTACATTCGTGCTTCTTACGGCGACATCTATGGTGTGATTTCTGATCTGAAAACGTGTTCTCTCCTACAATTTCCATTCTAGAATCTGCATAGGATGCGATGCATGTGCATCTCAGAAATTCAGAATCAAAATCAAAAGAAGCCACAGCCAAATGAACTTGTGTAAGTTCTTACAGATTAAGTAGAGATAGTTAAATGAACTTGTAAGTTCTAACAACAGCCCAGAGGAATTTCTTGAGCGGATAGCTGCATTTGACATGATAGATTTAAGATAGGTCCGAAATAGACATTATAGATCACGAATCAAGAACGTAACGAAAATACAATGTTCATAAATGATCTTGAACACCTTAATTTTACCGTGGATTGTTAGGAACCACGACCCTCAACAATGGTATGATATTCCCCGAAAGACCTCATACCAATGGAGATGTATTCCTTACTTATAAACGCATGATCATCCACTTAATTAGCCAACGTGAACTCCCTTCCAATAATTCTCAGAAATCCTCCCGTCGAACAAAGTACACAATAAAGCCTCTCCTGAGGCTTATAGAACCCTCAAACAACCTCCCCTTAGTCAAGGCTCAACTCCTTCTCTAGAGCCCTCGAACAAATTACATCATTTATTCGACACGTGAGTCACTTTTGACCACACTTTCGAGACTCACAACTTTGTTCGACATCTATTGACATGACTAAGTTAAGAGCATGACTTTGACACCATGTTAGGAACCACGACTCTTCACAATGGTATGATATTGTCCAATTTGAGCGTAAGCTCTCATGGCTTTGCTTTTGGTTTTCTCGAAACGCCTCATAAATGCATGATCATCCACTTGATTACCCAACGTGGGACTCCCTCCTAACAATCCTAACTTGGATCCGATCCCAATATAGTCAGTTTTTGATGATCTTCGATTCTAAGTATAAAGGATACAGCACGAGTCACACATTGCTATCATTTTTCCTAACGAAACTAGGATAAGAACACATTTGATATCATCAGAAATGAAGCATACGTTCACTTGAATATAGTTTACAGTCCATAGAATGCTAAATGTATAATCAGAATTCATTCATAGAGCTACTGAATTCGACGTCGATTGTTTTACCCAAACTACCAGTGGTTCTAAGCTCCAGATCAACATTTAAAGGTCAGAGACTCAATTAATTATTAACATTTATGAACTCTTAGGATGAAAGGAAGAAGAAGAAGAAGAACACGAACCTCCGAGTCGTTCACCCCACAACAGCAATCTGGCATCTTCATCTTCCTCATCGATCTCATCACCATACCCAAATTCACCATCTCCACGATAACCAGGTTCACTACCATACCCAGATTCATTTCCCTGAGCATCAAGACCTCCATTAGAACCAAACCCACCTCCCAAATGATGATCCTTCTCATCTCTCTCCCTCCTCGAATTCTTGGCTTCACTCACATCAGAAGACCAATTCGCATCCCCATTCACAAACAACTCCCCACTCGAATCAGTCCCAACCGCCAGAGGGAAATCGGAGCAAGTCCCATGGGCAGCCGAAGCTCCAACAGAGCAGCACCGCCTCGTCCCACTCCGATCGCTACTCCGCCCGGAAACCGACCTCGATCCACGCCGGCGGCGCTTCCTAGCGATCAATCCAAAGCTACGTCGAGTGTAACGCCCTGCAGCAATAGAAGGCTTGTCGTCGTCAATCAAACTCAACCTGGACATGTCGATGGCGTCGACATTGAAAGAGGTAGTTCGATCGGAGAGACAAGGGCGCTTGGTGTGAAGGGCGGTGGATGAGTAGTAGGGTTTAGAAGTTGTGGGAGGTGAGATATGGGTATCGGAATCTAGGGTTTTGGGAGCAGAGTGGAGATGGTGGAAGGGTCTCCAGGTATGGAGCTTGAGAGTACAGGAGTCAATGGATTGGCGGGAATCTAGGGGTCTGCGAGACATGGGGAAGTGGGTTGGTCAAGAGGGTATTTGAAATGGGGAAGAATTGAAAGATGAAAACATGGGTTCAAAGGAAAGGGGGCTTGAGGAGGAGAATTGTTCAGAATTTCTTGGAGAACCAGAGGGAGATGGAGATGCCACTATGAGACCGATTCCCTCCAATCTCGAGGATCCATGGGAGTAGTTGTATTTATACTTCAGTTTTTCATCATATTTCTTGTCATAAAATATGTTTGTAATTTGCATATGCTTCATTTTTAAATGTCCTATAGTTATGCCCCTGACAGAGTTAAGTTATGTCCAATCGTTTAAAACGGGTACATTATGTTTCTATTATCTCAAAAGTTTTATTTCTAAGTTTTATTTCTAATAATAAATTGTAAAGTGGATATAAAGCCTTCGAGTAAGTTTCAATTATGCTAAAAGGATCTATTTTATCCCTTAACCCTCTAAACAAGAACTTTATGGGAGAATTAGGCATTTTTTTTGATAGGGGATCAGGGTGGTTTTCCTTAGAGATGGAAAATTCGCCCGCTCGATTTTATCAATTTGCAAATTCTACCTCAGTTAGTTAAAAGAATGAAATTGGCTGATATTATGAAAATACTAGGTAGCATAGATATCATTATGGGAGAAGTTGATCGTTAAAATGATAATTGATACATCACAAGTCCAAGATATCAATTCTTTTTCGAGATTGGAATTCTTAAAAGAATTCTAAGGTGCTTGTCCCTATTTTGACTACTGTATTGGGAATCACAATCGGCATACTAGTAATTGTATGATTAGAAAGAGAAATATCCGACAGAATGCAACAACGTATTGGACCTGAATATGCTAGTCCTTTGGGAGTTCTTCAAACTTTATCAGAAGGTACAAGGGGAAGTCATGTACTTAGAAACGTCACAACATGGTTTAAAAAAAAACGTTGGCTAATTAGGACAACATAAATAAATGACACTGATAAAGACAATTGAACAAAGTAAGAGTTGGGGGCATATTTCCATACCTCAAAGCCACGAATGAGTTAACTCACTTTACCAATATATACAACTTTTATGTCATTGTCAATATATAACACAACATAATAATACTTTCCTTTCTCCAATCCCAATTACTAAAACTAAACTATTCACACTACCATACGGATCATAAGCGTCCTAAGTCCTTGCTTCACCTAAGTTAGGAGGCTTCTTTACGTACGTAGAATGAATGCACACATGATATAAACAAAATATATATTTCCTTACTCAACAATGAGACTAAGGACGAACCAGTGAGATCTCTTTGTTACATCTCTCGATGTCCTGTAGGCATCGATGGAGTGTCCATACGGTAATTACCAAACTGGACGGCACTAGGTGGTTGCAAGACGAAAACATAGGAGATAGGCCGAGACATCAACATCGCCTTTTTAGTTGTTACTTTGTCTGGCAACTCACCGAAGCTTTTTTCGTCGTATGGAAATGACTCTGTTAGAGTGAAAAAGCTATCTCTCCCCAACTTCTCAACCTACAAAAAAAGCAATGCCAACAAAAGTACTTCCAGAGTCCACAAAATGTATGGCAATTGGTAACTCACTGGATAGAACATCATTAAGATGTTTCTATCCTGTAGTTGTTGAGGATCGTTGGGATTGGAATCCCACGTCGGCTAATTGAGGCCTTTTGGAATCCATTGATATGAGGTCTTTTGGGAAAACCAAAAGCAAAGTCACGAGAGCTTATGCTCAAAATGGACAATATCATACCATTATGAAGATTCGTGATTTCTAACATGGTATCGGAATCATGCCTTTAACTTAATCATGTCAATAAAATCCTCAAATATCGAACAAAAAAGTTGTGAGCCTCGAAGATGTAGTCAAAAAGTGACTCGCGTTGTTCGAGGGCTCCATGAGCCTCAAGGGAGGTTCTGAGGTGTAATTTGTTCAAGGGGAGGATTGTTGAGAATTGTTGGGAGATAAGACACACATAGGCTAATTAAGGGGTTGATCATGGGTTTACTTATAAGTAAGAAATATATCTCCATTACCAGGTTTTCTGGGAAAACTAAAAGCAAAGTCATGAGAGTTTATTCTCAAAGTGGACAATATCATACGGTGGAGATTCGTGATTCTTAACACTAGTTTTAATCATGAACAAAATTTTCATATTCAGATGGAAGGAACAATTACCTGAAGTTGTGAAAATCTGATATTATTCATGGTGAGAATGACTCGAACCCCGTGAAGTGCAGTGGCCAACATCCGGACAGCCAGAAGATCAAAGAAATTCTGTAGCAGAAGCTTCTCTATGACCAGATTTTCCTTAGAACTCGCAAAACGCGGAAACCACAATATACATTTAACATCAAACCAGGGAATTTGATTTTTCCCACTGGAAATGATGGTTTCATCGGGGTGGGAAAGTTCCCAAAATTTTCTTGCGTCCTTTAGTGCTGCATCGTAGACGTCTGAACGTGAAAGGTTAGTTGTACAAATTATTTTGGATGGATCGCAGTGACGAGCCAAGTTTGATGAGAAATGAAACCCGGCATCATCCATGACAAGAATGCTGCCACCTGATTTAGGAAAATATTTTTCAAGCGTCAAAGCATGAGCCTTTTCGTCTTCTGGCAGGCATAGAGTTGATTTAAATGAAGGAGAATTTGATGGACTCTGATCGTGAGAAAAGAAACAAGAATCTCCATTTCGGCAACCCTGCCATAGAAAAGGTCATACTATTAGTTTTTTATGGGATTAGGGAGAACCCCCCAACAAATCTTCGTGAAGCATATACTGAGAAGCAGCATCGTTATATTCTCCCAATTTCTTTTTATTTCTCATTTTTATTGACCCGTACAAGCAAAGCCTTAAATTTTATTTGATTGGATTTCCAAAAGCTAACAATTACTTTAGTCTTCAGTAAATGTAATCATCGTTCAAGCATTTCATTGGTCAGAAAAAAGATGGGTATAATTGGCTCAATTTTCAAGCATCACCAGATAGATAGATAGATACCTGGAGAGAGAAGAAAAATTTGCAAGTGGCTCTCCTTGATTGCAGTGAATGTGAAAACAAGCACTGATCGCCTCGATTGCAGGATCCATTGACGAAGTAAACACAAAGAGCGGTCCCATCATGGACATCAAAACCGTTGTCCAAAGAACTTAAGGACTGATTGTTTGGTTCTTTTCCATAAATAACTTTCATCTGTTCAAAAAAAAAAAAAGTTAGTGAACAAACAACTTTCATAGGAAAGACAAAAACATGAGTACCTGTTTGATAACATCTGCCAACTTCCCAGCTACATGATTAGTTCGGGGATAGCTGGAAGCAACATATGGTAGAGATGCACAGGTTCTTGATTCACTTGATTGGTCAACTCCATTTTCGTGACATTTGAGAATGCATGAATGTTGAAACTGAGGAGTGTTGGATGATCTTAGAATGTCGCACATACCCAAAAATCTGGGTCGAAACTGGTGCAATGTATGTATGATATCTTCATCTGGAGTGGCAGACAAAGAAAAGTCTAGGATAAACTCTAAAGGAATACAAAGATGCAAAAGGAAGCAAGATCTGCTAAAATGAAATAAAGAACAATTGAAGCACGGTGATTATGATAAAGTCCATACACATTTCAGAGACGTGATTTAGAGATGAATGCACAAGACTGTGAAAAGAACACCATTCTTCTTCATCCTTGGAAGGTGTTGATGTCGTAGCTTGTATTTCATCAGACTTCACGAGTTTGTTCAAATATTCAACACGAATTTTATCCTATTAAGGAAAAGAGGACTAAATTTTACGCCCATCATTGGAAACAAAGTAATAACTATTCAAACCAAGAACTATACCTTATAAACTCTTTCCCAGAACTGGAACGCATGCAAGTTTCCTATCAATGCCATTTCTTTAAATCCAAGTGGAATTGTATCAATGCTCTCTCCATCGAAGTAGCTTTTTATGTACTCTGCATACTGTATCAGATAGCGTTCAAAGTTGATTAAAATGCAGGCAAGTGTTAAATAGGGGAATCCAAGTAACAACAATCAAGAAATACCAAATTATTCTCTCCAAACGGACGAAGTACTGGTAAAGGCTGTGTATCCATTAATATGCCTAGCAAAATTCCTTCATGGAGCATTCCAATGTCTCCAAACTTTAGTATCAGCACAGAAGAATCAAAAGACAGTGAGAAACTGGCTAGTAGACTTCCATAATATGTAGGTTCATATCGGCCTCTTGGAGTTCTTTTAAGTGCTTTCATGCGAACAAGAAGATTCAGTGCATCTTCAACAACATTGCCATCAGGTGGATCGAGAGCTTTCTGCAGCAAAACTACAATCGGTGTTCCATAAATCAATGTGCATCCAGTTTAGATAATAGTAACACCATATACAACCCATTATATACACGTACAAAATGTTAAAAAAGAACAACACCAGAGGATCAATAGCAATCATACTAATTGCCACAACCTAGTTAATAAGTGTACACCTACACTTTCAACAGACATACGTTGACTATTATTATTATTTTTAATTAATTCCAGATCGGTTTATCAAAAACTATAACTAAATGAAATTAAACAAGTGTATTAATCAATTAGACTGCTGAATTTGCGTTTGATGATTACTGTAAAAAGAAAAATAGCAATGGATTTCATCCATGGATATGACAGCATCCTATGTACAATAAAGCTAATTTAATAAAGATCATATACCAAAGCTCATTCATATGAGAAGGAAAGTATTTGAGGAAGGGAGAGGGGACTTTCTTTTTTCTTTGTCTAAAGTTCTAATTCCATCAAATTGAAATTTGAACTTAATGTTGTAAAGTAATGCTCTCCATTAGTTGAGTTTCCTTTTTACTTACGTCTATGCAGGCTACTTTGTAGCTGCCAGTTATTGGGGGCAATATTGGCCTTTTTGGGGGTGTGTTTGAATGTTTTGGTCGATCATATCCTCCTTAAACTAGACAATGAAAATTATGAACGCCCCTCAATATGTTTTTGTGATTAAAAATAAATCATTCATAAAAAAGGGAGAAGTATATCCTCCTTAAACTAGATAATGAAAATTATGAACGCTCCTCAATTTAACAAAAAAAGCTTTCACCAAGAGAAAACTATCATACCAGTTGGATCGTTAATTGCTTTGGATTCTGTTGAGCAAATTAGAAGCACTTGCTGCCTCAATGATAATCTCAGTATAGCTGGTCGTTCAAAATCTTCAAATTTGTGGTAAAATGATCTTGGTACCAATCGATAAACTTGGCCATCACAAGTTCGACCAGTCCTTCCTCTACGCTGCTCAGCCTGAGGCATATTGCAGTATAAAGAGATGAAATTAGTCAAATTACCAAACTCCTACTTTTTTTGGAAATTCTGCAGTTACATGGAAGTCCTCAATCTGACTTCTCATTCACATTTGTAACATTACAAATTGTTAAGTTAATCTATTGAAATGGGTGGGTGGGGGGCTATCAAAGGTGATAATTACAAAAAGGAAGTCAAAGTAATGGATAGAAAGATATGTATTTGATAGTGAGAGGGTTGTGAGTGGAGAAAGAATCTAAAAATGAATACATAGAAAAGGGGAGAGTATAATTCTTTAAAGGTCCATTTTAATACAAAGTAATAAGAATGGAAAGCTGGAAGTACGGAGGTTGGAAATTGGAGAGTTAAGAATAGGTTGCTTGGGTTTTATTTGTATGATGAGGAATGAGAATTGCAGAAATGTAATATAGATTCATATTTATATATTATCTAAAATCCAACTATATTGCTGCCAAAGCCCAATAGTGGATATGTACTATGCCGAATGTAGGAAGGCGTTCTGAAGCCTGTCTCTCCTTTCATTACCATTTACCACAAACCAAACACACTCTATGAGACAAAAGGGGTATAGCACTAAAAGTTAGGTCCTTCAGTGTTTCTGCAGGTGCAATCGTATGTTTTATCTTCTGAATTATATAGATGTACAATAATGAATAGAGAATCTCATTAAAAAATTATTGTTCAAAAAAAAAAAAAAGCCAAGATGTTAAGAGTAGAACTTAGGTGAACAAGATTTGACACAGTATACCGGATCATTTACCTGAGATTTAGAAATCCAGACAACCTGTGCGGAGTCCTTTTTCTGATTATTATCCCAAAACACTTGTAAAGACCTGCATGAATCGATTACATATGCTACTTTTGGTATTGTGACAGATGACTCAGCAATATTTGTTGCTAATATCACCTGCAGGAAAAATTTTAAATGCAAGATGTTTGAATAACAGTGTAAAAAAAATTGAGACGGCTGCCCGAGCTTATCAAGAACCATGGGGACATCAAATTCCAAACCAAGTGTGGAAGTCTCGAATGATCAAATATAGAGAATAAAACAGCAATCAACTTACAAGCATTGTCAGAAACACATTCAAATTAGTTGTCATATCACTTGCTTTACATCTAAATTAAAAACTAAAGATTTTATATCACCTTTATTTCAGGATTAGTCATTATATTGTTTAAAAAGGGTGGATGTACCTTACGATGTGATTTCCAAATCCTCATTGCTGTCAAGGCTTGCTCAATGTCAATACTGCTATGTAAAATATAAACCTTAAAAGAATTAAGTGACTTCAGAAGATGCCACTGTTGCTCCAGTGAATAATACGTGGGAAGAAAAATCAAGATACTCTTTTCAATGTCAGACTCATTCTTATGAATATGCAACAACAGATTGTGAATCAGTTTGTGCACTTCAGGCTTAATTTCCACAGAAGATGTGGAAGGGCTGAAACCATTAGAAGATTGTAAATCTGACTCAATCCCAAGTAATTCATTTACCTGTCAATGGAGAAATAAATCATAATTAAAACAAAATAACTCAGAGACTATCACTTATGTTCTATCAGCACAATTTCGTTCTAAGATCACTGCTTGTCCTATACAAACATTTTTCCATATATTCTTAAGTTGCAGACATAGTTCTAAACTCCTTTCTGAACATGGTTATAACACTATCAAAACAATCAGCACCAAAGTAATTCGAAAATTGCTAGCACATTGAACCAACTACCAAACACGGAGCAGACATACACAATGATGTGGTTTACAGAACCAGTAAAGTATACAACATCAATCACAAATAATAACAAGGGCTCACCTCTTCAAGATATGAAACCTTACGTTCAAAGAACGTTTTCTGGCTTGAGCTAGGGATTGCAAGCACTTCAACACGTTCACCTCTACCAAGTTCCTTGAAATAATCTCTATACCTTCCAATATCAGCGGTTGCTGACATCAATACCACCCTACAAAAATTAAAAATATTAGCTCCCGAGTGTTATTTGTGGCCAAATCAAGAAAAAAAAAAATTTAGTTAAATTTCTAACAAGGACTGGTAATGGAAAGAACTAACCTGAGATCATGGTTCTTCAACAGAAACTGCTTCACGCACACAAGAACAAGATCAGACTCCGCAGATCTTTCGTGCACTTCATCAAGTACAATCACCTTGTAATCGAGTGCCTTTAACCCCCTGTCTCGCATTTCTTCCAACAAAACCCCAGCCGTTTTGAAAATAATCTTCGATCTGGATGCGTGAAGCGTGAAGCGTTGGTAAAATTTTACAAGAATACAATTTAAAATACAGTAAGCAAAAACGACTTACAAATATAATGTGAAATTGAAGATTCAATTATCAACAGTCATATTATGTACCTTTCCGATGAGTGCTTCGAGTGACCTATATGATATCCAACCTCTTCTCCCACGTTACAGTTACGAGCTCTAGCAACCATATTCGCAATGGCAACTACAGCAAAACGCCTAGGCTGCGTACAAAGAATGGGCCCCATGTCTTCGTCCAGAAGAAACTGAGGAATTTGAGAGCTCTTACCTGTAAACGCAAGGCAATAGAACCTAATAAATAGAGATAGACCATAACTACTACCATCGAGCAAAAAAACTAGTAACAATACAGCTTAAACCGATAGACAAGCAAATAGCAAGCGTTGCCTTCCCGTAAACCAACCGTCATCCATCCTCTATTTTCCATCTCTTCCCCATTCTCTTAAAAAATTCAAGTCATCGAGCACAATATGGCTAAGTTGCAGTACACACAAATGAAAAAAAAAAAAAAAAAAGGGG
>NW_019268530.1:1552962-1556135 GCF_002738365.1 Cucurbita moschata
GAAAAAAAAAAAAAAAAAAAGGTGTGTGTATAATCCATCAGAAACAACGATCATTACGAGAACTGTAACTTCATGCTTCCTTCAACCAAAAGACAATAAACCACTAGTAATACACAGTACGAAGATAGCATACCACAGCCAGTTTCGCCGACGATAAGCGTGATGCGATTCTTGCGGATTTTCTCAACGATTCTCTCCTTGAGCGACATGACCGGTAAAGCCGAGAAATCGAACGGCGACGACGATAACAACGTCGACGAAGAAGAAGAAGAAGCCATTGAAGCAACCTTTTCGTCTTCCTTCTCTCTCAGAATGGTTCCTCTGGTCTCCGTAGTCGTTGTGCTCCCGCCTTTAAAGTTTACTGGAGTGATCGAGGAAGGAAAGGAACGGGGTATTTATATCTTGACACGACGGTCAGATGTTTGTCTTCGGTCATTTGACCAAAAGGTAAGGGTAAAATTGGAAATTGCCAGTGCGGAAAATACTCCGAAAATTGGTTGTGTGTACGGCAAACTTCGCGCGCAAGGATTTGGCACAGATCGTGGGCCCCCATTTTTTATTTTCTCACTTTTTAAGGAAATTTGAGAATAATCGATAATTATAATATTATTTTTAATTAAATTATCTTTTAAAAATGTAAACATTATTCATCATAGACATGAGAGTGACACGTCCTAGACAAGCATTAATGTAACATACTGCTCATAATTATAGCCCTTGTATTGTCTTATTGATGCACGTTGTGTATACATATTTCTAATTATTTGAAATGTGTTGCTACTAAGTGTCTATTTGATCGGCTTGTTATTTGTATTTTTTTTTTTGTATTTTTCATTTTGTTATTTTATGGTATAAAACTCTATGGCTACTCGTATATTTTCAAAGCCAATCAATAATTATTATAGGTTAAGAATGAGAAATATAAATAGAATCGGATCGAAAGTATGATCTTCATTCATGTTTATCACGTTTAAATATGATACAAACTATCAACTAACACTTGAAAATCAATAAAAATATATAATTAACTAAATGTTGTAAATAGGATAAAATATACTGTTAATCAAATCTAAAATAAAATATACTACTAACTCCCGGATAAAATCAAATCTAAAATAAAATATATTACTAACTTCTAAAAAATCTCAGATATATTCCTTAACTAATTATTAAAATATATCTCTAAATATCATATACGACGCGAGTCATTATTATGCATTAAATAAGTTTACTAAATAAAACATTTTATTTATTTATATATATATAATATATATATATTTTTTTTATTAAGGTAACAATATGAATCAAGAATCATAAGCGGGTGATTTAATTCCCACCTCACAATCATCGAACTCAGAATAAGAATAAAGAGGTATAAATTACTTTTTTTTTTTTACCTATCGTGTTTGGAGTTTGTGTCTATTGGGTCCATAGGCTTCACGATCGAACCTTCCTCCTTTCAACTCACACATTTCCTCTTCTCTGATTGTTACGAGTCGATGTCGATAGTCTCCCCTACCTTGATGTAAAAAACAACGCCACCACAAGATCCCATCCACCCCTGACGTTGACACTTCCTCTACCTCAGTATCGTCGTCGACACCACACTACCTCGATGCTAAAGATAACGCCACCACGGTTCATCAACGGATTTGGGGGCAAAAATGGAATTATATATATATATATATATTATTATTATATTTAATAATAATAATAATCAAGTATATAGTTGATTGGGATGTTATGCAATTTAGTAAATTTAAAATAAAATTACCTTTTTGCCCCAAGTTCCCGCAAAACCCGAACCAAAATCCATTATAGTTGGGTAATTTTAGTCGCAAATTTCCACTCCGTCACAACGGCTCGAGCCACACCAAACATAACTCGCAAACCAGAGACTCCGATTCAGTGGTAACCTCGAGAGATTCAGAAGATGGCTTCAGGCTGGGGAATCACCGGGAACAAGGGCCGATGCTACGATTTCTGGATTGACTTCAGCGATTGTATGTCCCGCTGCCGAGAACCAAAGGACTGTGCTCTACTCCGTGAAGATTACCTAGAGTGCCTCCACCATTCCAAGGAGGTGAGACCTTCCATTTCCCTTACTTTTTTCACTTCTGTTTTGTTTTTCCTCCAATTTTTCATGTATAAGTTAGATTAATTGCCTGAATAGGGATTAGATGTGTGCCTCTTTGATTCTTCGAGCCTCTGATGCCTAATGCGACCTTTGCTCATGTTTTCAACATCGCATCCGGAGGCGGTTGCCTGAGATTTGGTTTAGATCTGTTTTTCTATATAACTACAAAATTTCTGTAGGAACTTAAATTGCGATTACTTCGATTTTCGAGGCTTTAGGTGCTAGTGATCGATTAGGGAAAGGTTGAGTCGTATCAATGAAAATAAGAAGGTTCTGTGGCTTCCAGTTCGAGTTTCACATTGTTTCTCAATCTTTTGATGTATGTTTTAGAGTTATCATTAACAAGAATGAATGTTTTATAAAAGCAAGGTGGAGCTCTCAGTCTAAGCTTCTTACATTTTCTGTTACTCGGATAATTAGAGGACGGGTTATCTCCTTTTTCTTAAAGTGAACAGCTTACCACGCATTGCTTGTTATTGCTTATCACGATTGCCTCCTTTTTACTAAAGTTGGATTAGTGAAAGTTATAGTCTGTTTAGGCATTCTGTTAAATCGCAACAGTATGATTTTATGCTTGTAAGTCCTTGAACTCTGAGGTTTGTTCTATTTGGTCCATGAACTTTCAAATGTGTGCCATAGATCACAAAATTTTCAATTTTGTGTTGAATATATCTATGAAAATTCTAAATTAATTGACATATTCGATATAAATTTGAATTTTAAGTCTAATGGAACCATAAAATTTCAAATTTGTGTCTACTAATCTATGATTTTTAACAAATTCGAAAGAAATTTGAAAGTTGGATAGTTTATGGGCTAAATAGACACAAGGCTCAAGGTTTAGAGACTAAACTTATTATTTATCCTCTTTCCAAGGATATGAATATATGCACAATCTCTTTGGAGAAATAATTCTTGGAGGCCAGAACAATGTGATTGTGGTTTTATATCTTTGGATGTAAGAGAGAGAAACAAAGAAATTATGGTTTACCATGCATCCAAGGGGTTTTTTTTTTTTTTGGGGGGGGGGGGGGAA
>NW_019268530.1:1556443-1626709 GCF_002738365.1 Cucurbita moschata
TTTTTTTTTTTTTGGGGGGGGGGGGGATAATAAAAAAATTTAAAAGAAATGCGGGAAAGGTGGGTAGGTTTCGTAATTGAACATACAGTGTGTTTATGCTTGATTTTTCGAATCTGCCAGCGGTCTCTCCTCAATGGATTTCAGCAAATCTTTAGGTTATTGAAGATTCAACTTATCTACGAAGATTTGAATGTAAAAAGACAATTAAACAACACCAAACGCTAAGTTTAACAGAAAATTATGATAAGTAAAGTCAATTTTTGGATAACGTGGTGACTTTATGTATTGAATAATATAAGAATGTCTTTATATAAGGAAGAGAAGAAACTTTAATGGGGAACAAGTAGGAAATACAAAAGTAATGTTTTATGTTGTTCGGGGCGAACTATGTCTATGAGCATTTTAATATATGAAGTGGTTCGTTTAGCAGCGTCAATCTTTGCAACTAGAATCTTTCAATATTATTCACCTTGGTGCTGAAATCCTCCACCTTCATCACATTTTCGAATGTTATTTTTGACACCCTGTCTAGTTTCCATTTGTATTTCTTAGATTCCTTACAGATAAGAAGTTGCATTCAGTGGCTTCAGTGTTGCAACTGTTCTTCAATCTCTTTAGGCTTTCCGTGTCTTCTTACTTATAGGGACTATCAAGCGGCAACTCTACTTTATATCCCTCAGTGTATTTCCCCTTGGAGAAGGGATGCTAGGGTCTGGACCTCTGACCTTTCTAGGGGTTTCTTCTTCCATTCATATTTTTATTATGTCTTTTCCTCATGCGTCGGTAGCTGCTCTGGTGCTTCTTTTTTTCCTCCCATGGAAGCTCAAAATTCCTAATGAAGTGACGTTTTATGCATGACAAGTTTTACTTGAGAGGGTTAATATCTTCGATTGTGTCCAAAGACACTCTTCCTTAGTTTTGTACACAGGAGTGGTGCATTCTTTGTAGGAGGCATGAGGAGTACATGGATCATTTGTTATGGGAGTGTTAGTTTGCGAACTATCTTTAGGGTCATTGGAGGAGCTTGTTTGGTGGAGCTTGTTTGGTGTTAGTGACGTGGACCATAGAGATGGACGATCGTTGTTGGAGGGGTGCTTTTGAATCCTCCCTTTAGGGAGAGACGGCTTCCTTGCTGAGAGATGTAATGAGATTTTTTAGGAGAATGAGAAGTGGGGTGCGGAGATTTAGAGGTTGTTAGGCTTAATGCTTCCTTGTGGTCGTTGGTCATTAGGCCTTTTTGTAATTGTGGTCTTGGGGTCGAAGAACGAAGCCCCTTTTGTAGTTAGAGTCAGACACCTGTAGTTTGATCGAAGCCCCTTTTCTTTTGGGCTTGTTTTTTTGTATGATCTTGTAGTCTTTCATTTTCTTCGATGAAAGTTTGATTTCTTTCCCTGAAATAACAAAAGTGTACTTATTCTATCACTTGTTTCTCACATTTCTAGACATGAATATATTAGTGAGAAGTTTTATGGTGGCTGAAGTATTACTCTTTTTTGGGGCTTGAGATCAGAGGGAGATTAGTTCAGATTTCTGAAACAAACAAAAAATTTAATCGAAGTGTTTAATTGCGAAATTCATTATACAAGGGCTAAGCACACTGTTATAGAATAGGAAAACCTGGATAAACGTCTAGAGCATGTTTATAAGTAATTTTGTAATGGTTAATATCACTTTTGTTAGGTGTAGAATTACTCAAAATTTAGTCATTCAAAATCAACTTGATGCATCATTTTACACTTTTAAAGGCGATTTTAGTATCATAAAAATTGGTTTTGAAAAATTAAAAGCATGTTTTCAGAGTGGTTTGGAATACCGTACAAGTAATTGTAATCATTTCAAAATCTCCCAAATATGCCCTAAAAGGCAAGGAGTATGTTCTGCTTTTATTAAAAATTGATTCTGCTTGCTTTGTAAGAATCCGTCCTAATTCAATTTGCTTGTTTGAACCATTCCTTACAGTTTCAAAGAAGAAACCGTGTCTACAAAGAGGAGCAGCGTAAACTAAGAGCGGCCAAAGGGGAGGCCAAAGAGGGTAAACATGTTGATGCTGCTCATGCATAGTCATAATCATCATTCAGAGATTGAATAATGCAGAATGCATAGACATGCGTTGTTATTTGAACAGTTTTTGGCTTGTTATTTACATTCTATTCTGTCTTTCTTGAATCCGGTATGAAATTCACAAGTCATGCAACAAGGTCAATTCACTTCTTTTTTTCCCTTGCTCGATGAGGATGATGTGAATGTGTTAATGCCACTTATTTCCAAGTTTTGGTTTAATCAATAAGCTCTTAGCACATTGTAATTTCTATTGATATAGGACGACCCTCCTCCCCTTCCCAAATGGTCTGGCGAAGAAGGGTCAATGTAGTATTTATATTGCCATCCACAGAGAAGGGAGGGGCCTCAACGGATGTCAGAGACGTTTGGAAGGGCCTCTAACTGGTATTACTCACTTACCTCTATTCCCAACCCCAATATGTCGACCTGAAATGCTGGATGAAATTTTTAAATGGCTAGGATAGGACGTTGTGAATTTGTGCATCAAATGCCATATGTGTCAAAATTTTAACTTCGATGATTGATATGCATTTTGAGTCAGTAGTTCAGTAAAAAAACTGTGCTTAATTTTTGAAAGATTTTCGGTCAAGATCTGTTTAGGCCTTCATAATAGGGAGTTAGTTCAATGGTTTCAGATATTGTCCTCTCCTTGGGACGTATTTTAGAGTCGTTTTTCAATTTCTCATTTATCATGACTGAACAAACCTACCCTGAGAATTCTAACTTGATTGAGTTGGCTCTTTGAATCAATGCCACGACAATGTCTACACCTCTTGTTTTTTATGCATTGCATGACTTTAAACTTTCAATTTTGTATTTAGTAGAAAGCAAATGTTAAAACTGTTCTAGGATCTATTTCATACAAAATTGATATCTTAAGAATTCCTTCGACACAAAATTGAGAGTTAAAAACCAGTTAACATTTTTTAAAGTTCAAGGATTAGTTAAACACAGAGTTCGGGAAGTTTGGGGTTGGGGTTGAAAGTTGAAAGTGAACTTTTAAGAGTGAGTAATGGGGGAGGAGCACTATGGATGAAGGGTATTTGTGATGCTAAACAAAGGTAAAACGCAGATTGAAAAGCAAAAACAAAAACAGTAGTGATTGGGAGACGTGTGAGGTGAAATGTTAGATTCCTTTCTTATCGATGGGGCTCAAGTGTTTGTCCTTTGAATGTCCTCAGCCAGTGGTTTCACCTCTTCTTTATAGATATTTTCCATCAAAACATACATTGCAACACCCACCACCACATCTTTATGTTGCTTCTTTCACTTTCGTCTCTCTCACCTTTCCAATCCTTTTCTACCTTTTTCTTTCTCCTTTTTTTCGTATCTTTCTTTAAACTTTCCTCCTCTAGAAGATGCTTTAACTGTTCTGTATTTACTTGCTAGCTTTAAATTTGTTTGTACTATCCTTCCGTCTATATATGTATTTTGAGGATTGTATTCATTGTTCATTTTAAGGTGAAAAGTGCTTTTGGTGGTTTAACATTACTACAAGGGTAAAATACTTGCCTTTAGAGAATATATATGTTGTTTCATTTTACTCAAGTGATTCATCCTCTTTATCTTGTTTATTTAACATTCTAGTTTGCCTTGCTATTCATCCAGTCTTGTTGTATGTATTGGATTGTAGAAACATAATTCAATTTTCAAGATGTATTAATGGTTTTCTTTTGAAGTTTATGATTCAATGAATGTATTGATGGCTCATATTGATTGGACAATGAGCATATATTATAGACAAATCCTATAATTAGCCTTTTATACATCCAGGTTTATGAATAATGTAAAAGACAATTCCATGCTTGTATTATATTATATAGGCCTAATTCATTATTCAGTCAACTCTTTTTTTGTTTTTTCTTAATTTAATTTTCATTCTTTAAATGTTTTGAGTTTAGTCTCTTACATTTTAAGCGTCTTTTCAATCTTTTTATTTTATTTTATTATACATGGTATTAAATTGCCTAATCCATTCCTAATTTCTTATTATCATTCATTCAAAATTACGACATATAGGATCATCATCGTCCAATTTAAGTATTTAAACTCAAGGGTCCAAACATTAGGAACCATCACACATTTAACCCATGTTTTAGTTAGAAAAAAAGATGATTACAAGTTTATTCCCATAAACTTTAAAAAGATGTCGGGTAGATCCATAAACTTTCAATTTTTTGGCTGATAGGTTGTTTGTAAAACTTTAGTTTTACGACATCAATTTTTTTAGTTTTTACTTATAGAGATGTATGAGCTTAAAAAAAATGTCCAATAAACTCAAAATCAATCCAACACAAAATTCGACCTTCGAAGTTACCCATAAAAAGTTTAAAAGAACCCATACAATTAATAAAGTAAACATAACGCAATAGTATTCGATCATATAACTCATGATCAATAGTGATTGTCTAGTTGCATTTATGCTAAAAACAAACATAAAATGGTGATTTCAAAGCTTTTTGGAGGAGTTTTAGGTATACGTCGGTGAACAGTTGGGAAAGAGAATTATTGGAGAATGGCTGGTGTTCCTATGATGCAAATCGGTCTATTTGTGTGGACGCAAAACCAGAGGACGGTGTGTGGATGCAAATGGTGAGTATAGGCATCGACAGGACAGTCTTCCACTCCCACCACCAATCCCTTCACCATCCCAATCTCTCTCTCTCTCTCTCTCTCTCTCTCTCTCATCCCTATAAGCCATTCAAAACCCTCGATTCCCCTTTCCCATTCCCCACTTTCAGCAATGGCGGAATCCCTCTTCTCCACCCTCCCCGACGACATTCTTCTCAACATCTTCTTCAAGCTCGAAGACAATCCCTGTTACTGGGCTCGTCTGGCTTGTGTTTCCACCAGATTCTCCTCTACAATCCGTAATATCTGCTGGAAGAACAAGTGTAATCAAGCCATCCCTTCTCTTGTTGCCGATCTTGTCGTCGGCGACTCTGTTCCCCCCGGCGGCTGGGCCTCGCTTCTTAAACTCGCCGTCTGTTGTCCAGGCTTGCACCATTCCGGCGTTCTTCTCGAGAATTCCGATTTCGGGCTCGAGCGGGAACTCGGTCCGGATGAAAAGTATCTGGAATTGAGCTCGACTCATGACTCGAAACACGAATCGGAGTCCTCCACTGCTCAAATTGAGGTTAATTCTGATCTCTCTGCTTCTGCTTCTGCTTCTGATTGTGCTTGGTCGCTTTACGATGATCTGTATCTTGATACTGTATATAACGATTCTGAATCCCCGGATGTTCTCGACCCTCAAATCGGTGGTACGAAGGTCGA
The DNA here is from genome assembly GCF_002738365.1 of Cucurbita moschata. Classification (NCBI taxonomy): domain Eukaryota; kingdom Viridiplantae; phylum Streptophyta; class Magnoliopsida; order Cucurbitales; family Cucurbitaceae; genus Cucurbita; species Cucurbita moschata. The sequence continues at coordinate 1,561,781 of NW_019268530.1, forward strand.
GAAGGGGGTTTTTGTGTCGGATGGGGAATTTTGTGCTTCCAAAAGGAGGAAGATCTGTAGGTCTATGGGGTCGCATTTGGCATCTGGGGTTTGGAATTTAAGCAGGGAACAAGGAAATAAGCTGCTTAGGAGTCAATTTAGAGGCGATTGTTTATACATTTGTGATTGGCCTGGCTGTGTTCATATCGAAGAGAAGCGGAATTACATGCTTTTTAGAGGCTTTTTCAAGAACTTCAAAGGTTCTCATGTATGGAGAACGATCAAAGATGGGAACAGGAACAAAATTGATCTGAAATGTGCTTTTTGCTCGTGCAATGAGACTTGGGATTTGCATTCTGGGTTCTGTTTGAGGCGGGTTTTTGGGTACCATGATGATGGTGAGCCAGTTGTTCGAGCTTATGTCTGTGAGAATGGGCATGTCTCTGGAGCTTGGACGGATCTGCCATTGTACCCTTAACATAATCAAGCTCACTTCTGGTTTGTTCTCATTCAAATCCATAAGAACTATAGAAATCAATGGAGGGAATATGTTGGGAGGGAGACCAGGGAGTTCTTATGTCTATAATTTACATCATTCTATTGCTCAACTTTGATTCTTCTTTTTTTGCCTGTTTTTATGAGATTGGATATGAGCTTCCATTGAAAGGATTGCTGATGATTTCATCTCTCTGCTCTTTGTATTACTTTTAAGAGCTTTTCGAACTTTTCGTTTGCGAATATGACTACTAATTTTGTGGTACCCGTATCGAGATTTGTTTTGGTTTACGAGGTTTGAAGTTGATATCTCTTTTTTTAGCGTTTGTGAGCGTATGGACTATTTTTTTAGAACAAGTGATGAACCTTACATCATATTGTTTAGAGATAAGTCTCAAGGAAACAGATTTTATGTAAGTGTCTCATCAACGCGAGAAGGGGATGACATTTATCTTCTTCAACCTCACAATTGTAACGACACCCAAATCTACTTATCTTGTTTGATTTAGAGACAAGTCTTGTATCAAATGCGTATGCTTTAACGTTAATTGACCACTATGCCCTCCATTTATAAAGGAAGCATAGGATAAAGAGGACAAAGATTTGGGGAAGATTCTACCCTTGTGTAGTAGAGATCTTTGTTCGGCTATACACGAATGCAATAGAAATATAGTCATTCATAAATAAGTTTATTTTATAACGGGAATCAATAAATTTTCCGACCATAAATTTTAAATCTCAAATAATAAAACCCTAATATTTAATTTTGATAAAAAAAAAAATTCATGGGTTAAATTGTCAGGAATTTAAAAGCCCATCAACTAAATTATTAGATATTAAAATTGAGGGAAGAAATTGTCACTTTTTATTAAAGTTTTGGGGAAAAAAAAACAATGATTTAATTTTATTATTGTTTATGATTATTATATTTGGTTTGTTCAAATAACTTCAGGCTTTAAAACGGCGTCGTATTTGGGGTTATCAGCCCTAACAGTTGATCAATTGGAGCGAACTGGTTGCGCGCCTCCAACGGTTTGTTCAATGCCGCCATCGATTTCCACCTAAACCCTAAAACCCTTCTTCACCCCGCAATTTCTTATACTTAGATTCAGAAACTTGTTTTCAATTTTGCTCTGTTTCGTCGCACAGAAATTAGACTAAAAAAAATAATGGAATCCATTGACATGGACGTCGAGGAGCCCGTCAATGCCGATTCCAGTGTAGATTCAAGCTCCTTCAAGCGCTTCGGGCTCAAGAATGCCATTCAAACCAACTTCGGCGACGATTACGTCTTCCACATCGCTCCCAAGTAAGAAATTTCCAACTGGGTCTGTGTCGTTTCAACTTGTTTTTATTTTTGTCTCGGTAATCAAGGGTTTTGTTCTAACTTCTTTTTGAAGTGGGGATTGGACGCAAATGGCGGTGTCGTTATCTTCGAATGTTGTGAAGCTGTACTCGCCAGTGACTGGCCAGTACTATGGAGAGTGCAGAGGTCACATTGGAACAATCAATCAAATTTCCTTCGCAGTGCCATCAATCCCACATGTATTGCATTCTTGTTCTTCTGATGGAACTATCAGATCTTGGGACGTGCGGAATTTTCAGCAGGTTGGGTTTGTTTTGTCTAGTTTTTACCTTTTATTCATTGTTTTGGTTTGGGAGTTTGGGTTATGCTCTTGTTTGCTACAATTGCAGGTTTCATCCATTAGTGCTGGCCCTTCTCAAGAGATCTTCAGCTTTGCCTATGGAGGATCGAGTATGAATCTCCTTGCTGCAGGTTGTAAATCTCAGGTGGGCTTGATTTAGTAGAGACGTTAATTTCATTATAATTATGTTTTTTCTTCATATTTCTTGTTCTGCGGAGAGTGCTGGAAATCTGTTGTGAATTCATTTAGGTTAAATTATAAGAATGGTGCCAGAACTTTTGAAGTTATTCTCAGTTCCTAAATTTTTAAAAGTTGCTAATAGGATCATAAGCTTTGAATGTTATGCCTAATAAATCTCTTTTAACCTTTCATTTGTGTCTGTTTGATCATTGATCTAATAGTCAGTTTTTAAAGTTGAGGATTTCTTAGACACAATTTAAGGTTCATGAACCTATTCCACGTAAAGTTGAAGGCTTAAAGTTTTATTAACAAAATTCAAGGACCAAACTTGTAATTTAACCGTTCATTTAATATGAAAACTAAAAGTATGAGACGTTACAAACGACGAGTTTAGAGACATTAGTGAAAAGAACTCTTAAAGAATAATTGAACTTATTTGGTTATGTTGCTCAGATACTCTTCTGGGATTGGAGGAACAGAAAGCAAGTCGCGTGCTTGGAGGACTCTCATGTGGAAGATGTCACTCAGGTTCTTCCTGATGCTTGAGCAATGTATCTTGTATATAGTGATTATAATTTTGATTATACTTAGCTATTGCTTCAATTTTAAAAAGTAATCATGTGCCTGTTCAACTTAAGATAATATGTGATTGCAATGAAAATTGTTTAGACATCGGTATTTTTCTCAGATTCGGGCTTTTGTGCAGATGGTTTTTCCTTGAAATTGAAAATTGTTTCCTGTCCTCTTAAAAAGTAGGATGCATTTCTAACAACCACTAGCTTTTGAGAATCATATTCTTTCTAGGAAATAGTTTGATTGTTGAATTTGCATAGCAATGATGTGCAAAATCACTTTGCTTGTTAGCAATGATATTCAAGTTATCGACTACTGAAATAACGATCAATGCAAGTTATCGACTACTGAAATAACGATCAAGAGAAGGGTAGAGCTCTTAGAGGTTGCCATGATGGTGTGTCTAGCATTCCCTATTAGATATAAGTGAATAGCAGTCTCAAATAAATAATAACTAGAGATGTAACGGATGCTTTCGATTTTCTTTAGAAAAACATGTTGGAATATAAAAACTTCTGTACAAAAGCTATAGTGGTTATAGAAAAGAATTGAGAACTGCATGTTATGACAATTAGGGATTTGTTACTTCTGGGTTCTTCTGATATAATATTTTACAATTAGATATAGTTACAAGAAATCGTGGTCATTCAACTTGGCTTAAATCCACCGCTCTTTTGTAGTACTCTGTTTCCTGGGGATCCTTTTTGTTTGGTTGAATTCTGTTGGTGGTAGTATAACTCATGTTATCCAATTTTGCTCTTGTTAACAGGTTCACTTTATCCCTGGCCATCAAGCCAAGCTTGCTTCTGCTTCCGTGGATGGTTTGGTTTGTATATTTGACACTAATGGGGACATCGATGATGACGAACATATGGATTCTGTACGTAGCCACTATTATCTCAATGTTATTTGCATAGATACTTTCCTGATTGAGCTGATTTGCTTGAATAAATGTCTACTACTTTGTTGGGGTGCACGCAAGTTGGTCCGAACACTCGTGAATATAGAAAGAAAAAAAAAGCCTATTATTTTAGGTGCACATTCTTTGCTTGCAAATCTAGAATGCTATAGCATTATTGGAGTTCTTCATGGTGACTAATCCATTGGCCCATTTAATGACTCTATTTTAACGGGAAGAGTAAGCACGATTATATTTTATTGTTGTGAGATCCCACAGCAGTTGGAAAGGAGAACGAAGCATTCCTTATAAGGGTGTGGAAATCTCTCCCTAGTTGACGCGTTTTAAAACCTTGAGGGGAAGTCCAGAAAGGAAAGTCCAAAAAGGACAAATATCTACTAGCAGTGGGCTTGGGCTATTACAATTGTACTTCCTTTATATAAATTTTAAGAATCGAATTTCTGTTTGACTAACCACTACTCTCCTACAAATCCTTGCAGTTCGGGTGACTGATTTGTTATTTTATTTTAACTTGAATTCTAAGTAAGAGATTTCTTAAGTGGGTTTTCAAGCTCAATTCTACAGATATTTTATTAGTGTGTTACCCTCATGATCATGCAGGTGATAAACGTTGGAACTTCAGTTGGTAAGATCGGATTCTTTGGAGAGAACTATAGAAAGTTGTGGTGCTTGACTCACATTGAAACCTTGAGGTACCAATCTTCTTTTCTACACACCATCAGTGCAACTAAGTAAAATGAATTGTAGCCATTTCTTCCCTCTGTGAGGATTTGCAATTCTTTCTTGATTGCAAAACTTTTAGGCCCTGTGATACTTGTGCGTTCTTGGTTGAATTTGCTTCTCATAGCTTTCATTTTCTTTCCCTTTCACAATTGAAAACTATATCTTCTGAGTTGCTTTTCTAGTTATCTAATGGTGAAGTTTTATGCAAATGGGCTATGGTAGCTTATGGGACTGGACGGATGGGAGAAATGAGGCAGATATCACAGATGCCCGCACACTAGCTTCCAACAGTTGGGCAATGGGTCGTGTGAGTTTTTCTATCTCGTCTCTCTTTTTCTTTTATCAATGAACTTGTGTCACCGGCACTTGACGACGATGACGTGTGAGGATTATAACGTATTTATTGGTTAAGTTACAAGTTTAGTCTCTGAACTTTTAGATTTATGTTTATATAGTCCTAGAACTTTGAAGGGTACCTAATAGGTTCTTAAACTTGTTGTTACCTTTCCCGGTTGAAAGAGAAACAAATAACTATTTCTGATGTCTTGAGATAATTACTTAGATCAGATTTTACTTGCTCTTTCAATTCAAAGAGTTCGATTATTGCTAGTCGGAGTGAATGGGTTCATGCAGTTCTTGAAAGTTTCACGATTGAAAATGCATACATATCATACCATGCTTCCTTGTTTGACAGGTTGATTATTTAGTTGATTGTCACTACTCGAGTGAAGGTGATAGATTATGGGTTCTTGGAGGTACCAACGATGGTACAGTAGGCTACTTCCCGGTCGACCATCACAAGGGGAAGAATGCGATTGAATCACCCGACGTTGTCCTTGAGGGTGGCCACATTGGCATCGTAAGAAGTGTCTTGCCCATGACAAACATATTGGGTGGATTTTCACGTAGCCAAGGTGTGTTTGGATGGACGGGCGGAGAAGATGGACGTTTATGTTGTTGGTCTTCAGACGATTCTTGCGAAACTAATCGATCTTGGATCTCGAGCACTCTAGTTATCAAGTCACCCGGTGGTCGAAGGAAACATAGACACCATCCTTACTAAAGATGAGCATATGTTTTTCATGTCTTTGATCATGTAATCTTCCAATGTTTCTGGAGCTGTATTTATCATTTTGCCTCCCAACCCCTTGATTTTATGTTCTTTGATTTGCCTCTTTATGGAAGTGTTGTAAAAGATGGGTTAAAATTCTATGTTTAATCCCTGTGCTTTCCAGTTTTTTCATTCTTTCAATTATTTAATACATAAATAATATCTCAGACTGTTAGTTGATGGATTGACATTTGGAAACACATAATTTAAATATAACTCCATCGGAAAAATATAAATTCGAAATTGAAAAAATTGGATAACGAAATTACAAAACATAATTTTATTGAATTGGATTAGTACTTCCAATTAAAAGAACGGATCTGCTCTTGTTAGCAGGTATGGTCTTCTTTGGACTTTCCTTTCTGGGCTTTCTCGGAAGGTTTAAAGGTTTTTAAAATACCTCTTCTAGGGAGAGGTTATCACACCTTTATAAAGAATTTTTCATTCCCCTCTCCAACCGAGGTGAGATCTCACAATCCACCTCCTACCTCCTTCAGGGTCCAGCATCTTCATTGGCACACCGCCCGGTGTCTGACTCTGATACCATTTGTAACAGTTCAAGCCTGCGGTGTCTGGCTCTGATACTACTTGTATCAGTCCAAGTCCACCGCTAGTAGATATTGTCCACTTTGGCCTGTTATGTATTGCCGTCAACCACTTGTATCAGTCCAAGTCCTATTGTCCACTTTGGCCTGTTATGTATCGCCGTCAACTTCACAGTTTTAAAAAGCGTCTGTTAGGGAGAAGTTTCCACACCCCTATAAAAAATGATTCGTTCCCCTCTCCAACCGAGGTGGGATCTCACAATCTAGAATTTTTTAGGTTTCGTCGTAAACTTAATTGGTTACTTCCAATTACGTAAGTCAACAGTTCAAACTGTAACAGAAACAATGGTATCTCCCATTATAACCCGTAAAGGCCGAAAGGAGAGGCAAAGATCCTTATAGAAGAAGACCTCAAGAGCTGTTCCAAGGATAAAAGGGACAACAAAATATTCGAGGATGTGCGAGGAAATTGTATAGATATAAGAGCAAGTGTACAACAATATTGCTTCTTTTTGGTCTAAAAGTTACACAAATATTTTGATCATTTCTCTACTTTTGTTATCAATAAACTGGAAGAGATGCAGAAAATGCAGAAAAGTGCTTCTAAAAACTCCACCAGTTCATACCTTTTTTCAGCCAGAGAATCTCGAGCTATGTAGAAGAGTATCATCCCACAGAGTCACCAAAAATCATTGCAAGAACATTTCCCGTCCTTGAAATGATGATATCTCGTGGCATCACGAACAACAATCTCCCTTTTCACTATATCACTAGTGAATTTCAAAACATTATGACAATCTCCACAAATCCGAAGATTTTTCACGATTCGAATAACCGTCCCCGGAACAGCCTTGAGAAGTCCATAAGCCATAGCCAACCTCTCACTGTGCCAAAACAGCTGCTTCTCCTTCTCTTGTTGTTCCATGTCATGCAAAACAAAGCTAGTGTTAGGAACATAGCCTCTCCTCCTCATTTCAGCATCTAAATCCTTCAGTAAATGAAAAATCTCATCCTTCATAGGATGATTAGTCTCCCCAGCATGAAATACTTGGCTCTCCTTTCCAAAGTCTATGCTACTATAACCTGGTTCCTTCCTTACTTCCATACAACTCATCAACCTTCTCACCTTTGAAACACTTTCCCACATTTCCGCTCCGGCGTAAACATTCGATAAGAGTATGTAAGTCGAAGGATCTTTGGGTTTTAAATCCAAGACATGATCAGCAATTCGAACTCCCATTTCCATGTTATTATGTCGCTTGCATGCACTCAATAGAGAAGCCCAAGTAGGCTCATCTGGTTTAAATGGCATTTTGTTCAGTAGATTCTCTGCCTCTTCAAGGTGTCCTGAGCGACTTAGGAGATCTAACAAACATGTGTAGTGCTGGAGAGAAGGATTGATCTTATAATCAGCTGTCATGGACCTAAATAATTCACGGCCTTTGGTAACTAGACCAACATGACTGCAAGCATAAAGTAATCCTACGAAGGTCACTTCATTTGGCTTTATTCCACTCAAAACCATTTCATCATATAAACTCAATGCCTCCTCTGCTTTCCCATGTTGAGCAGTCCCAACTATGATTGAAGTCCAAGAAATCACATCTTTTCGTGGCATTTTGTAAAAGATATCCTTAGCTGCTAATATGTCACTACATTTAGCATACATATCCACAAGTGTATTGCTTATAAACAAACAAGATTCAAAACCAATAGCTATAACCAAGCCATGCATTTGCTTTCCAAGTTCCAGAAGAGCCAAATTTGCACAAGCTCCAACAACACTCGAAAAAACTAAAGGATCTACAACATCAATTCCTTCTCTCCTCATCTCATTAAACAAAGAAAACGAATAAATTCCATTCCCACTTTGAATCAACCCAGAAATCAAAGCAGTCCAAGAGAACAAGTTTCTCACAGGAACTCGCTGAAAAAGCTCAATAGCATCAGATTTCCTCCCAGATTTAGCATACCCAGAAATCATAGCAGTCCAAGAAACAGAATTCTTAAACAAGATTGAATCAAAAACAGCACGAGCATCATCGGGCATCCCACATTTAGCATACATATCAATCAAAGACGACTTAACAACCTCATCATCACAAAAGGAAGACAACATAAACCGAGCATGAACTTGCTTACCAAGCCGCAAATACCCCAAACTGGCGCAGGCACTGACGATGCAGGCGAAGACAAAGTGATCAGGCTGCAACCCATCATGCGTAAACATGATACTAAGCATTGAAAGGGTACGTCGGGGAAGAATGGCTCGGTTATGGGCGGTGAGAATCGAGGCCCAGGAGACATGGTCTCTGTGGGGCATTTCGTCGAACAGTTGGAGGGCTTGAGGAATGAGGCCGCATTTGCCGTATACATCTAGAAGGGTGTTGGCGAGAGGGCCAGCTTTGTCGAGGCCGGCTTTGATGATCTGAGAATGGAGCTTCCCGGCGGCTGCTGTGGATTGGCGTCTGGCACAGAGTTGGAGTTCGTGAAGAAAATGAAAAATATTCATTCATCACCGTTGTGGCTCTCAAGTTTGACCCTTCACCGCAACTTTTCTTCACAAAACAAATACAAAGCGAAAGGAATGATTTTTATTTTTATTTTTATTTATTTTTTATTTTGTATTTAGAAGCCTATAAATTTTATAAAAATAATAAATAAGAACATAAAATAAAATTTTAATTACTAGATACAAAATTAAAAATTTAACGATTAATTATATATTTTCGAATTTTTTAATCTAATTAACTCGTTACCGTCATCAACGATGAGCATAGTTCAACTGCCAAAATTATTTGTCCTAACAAATTAAAAAAAATAAAAATGATAAAATTATTTTAAAAAATTATATTTATTCTCCTTAAAATTTTATATATTTTCACGAGTGAAATTAGACCGTAAGGACAAACATAAAAGACCTGTGTAAATCAATGATCAAATAGGGCAGCAAAAAAAAAAACATAAAATTCTTACTATACTAAATTTTTCGTTGGTAACTTAAACATCAGAATTTACGTGACAAACACGGGTTCTCTTGTTTTTTAAAGTTACGCTTTTTCTCCCTCAAACAAATTTTACTGTTTATGTGTTGCCCGATCTGAATTTTGGCAACAACAATCTACATATTTTCTCTCGAACACTCGAAACATTCACTGGACTCAACAAAGCCACATCAGCAATCTTTGGCATGTCAAATAATGTGAGAATACTGTCTGCCTATCTATCACATCTAGTATAGCTCACAACATACTACTAGCCTATCATCTAGGTTAGTGTCTCTCGTTCGAGACATTCTAACAAGTTAAAGTTGAAGTCATGCAAAAATAATTGATGGGTGTTCGACATATTTTGAACCTTAAGAGTGGCCCCTCCAAAATTTCGAGTTTAAATAATTCCCGGCCCCTCCCTACCGCAACTGCATTGGTATCCAACACCTTGTTGTTTGTACAAGTAACCTTCCATCGTGTCACGACTTAGACACCTCTTTTTACATACGATCAATCATACAACGTAACACCTATCACGATTAACTCATCTCGTGTCGTGTATTACAATAAGTCTATCAAATGAATAATCTCGTTAGATTTACTGTTTGACCTAAACATGTTATCTGTTTGGAAATGAACAGAGACAGTCACGACCACATATGTTTAGATGAGGGTCGAAGCAAAGAATGCCTTACAAAACAATATCTCAATGGAATAAAACAAATCCAAAGGAATGGACCATTTTGAAAACGTTATCTCCAAAAATGCAACAACCAAAAGAAACAACAAAACAATTTCACCGAATAAGACAAAAATTCCAACAGAAATCTCATCATCTTCCCTCCTCCATTCTCAGCCCTACGATCTTGTCTCCTTGTCACCTTATTATACTTTCTATTTCAATATTATTTTCTACTATTTTTTATTTTAAATTAATTTTGTATTGGCATGAGTAAAATAATATTAATTTTAAAATAAAATGACAAGTAACAAATTATTTAAATTTAATAAAATACCTTATATATATTATTTTTGTTTTTTTGTTTTATTTTAAATTCATTAAATATGGATGTATGAGTATAATACGGTACAATATTGATTTAAACAAAAACATGAAAATAATTTTAATTTTCGCGTAAAAATACCTTACGTTAAATTAATAAAAATATTCTGAATTTTGTATTTTATCTAAAAAAAATTCTTAAATTTTTAAAAATTTCAATAATACCTAAAAAAAATATATTCAACTTAAAAAATTATTTATTTAAAAAATAAATTTAAACTTTCAAAAGTTTCATTAACGTTATTAATTTTTTTTAAAAATTAATTTATTTTTTAGTTCGCTGTTTTCCAACTCTATATAAAATTAAAGAAATATTTATATGATGATTAAAAATTTTCCATTTTTTTAAATTTAATATATATATGTATATATGCGCATTAAAGTAAAAATGAAAATAATTCAACTATAACCTCTTGGTCGAGGGTTCGAATCTCCAATCTCAAATATTTCGAAGGAATTAAAGTATTTAAAAAAATTAAAAAAAATAAAAAAAACAGAAAAATCTTCTTCGTTCGACTCCAAGCCCTCTGTTGAAGCGCTGAGAGAGAGAGAAAGAGAGAGAGAGAGAGAGAGAAAGAGAGAGAGAGAGAGAGAGAGAGAGAGAGTTCTTCCCGTCATAATAAAACCTTATCTTTCTCCATTGTTCTATCTCTCTTTCGGAGCCTTCTTCAGCTCTCAGCCGCTCTCCACAATTTCCTGTCAACGCGCAGGACCTTGTGGATAAAATTTCCGTTTTCATTCCTTCATTATCCAGTTTTGATTTTCCGATACACTCAGTTCTTGTAGATGGAGTCGAAGGAGTTCGCTCAAGAATCGTCGCTGCAGAACGAAGCCTCCTCAGGTTCTTCTTCGACTTCCGCGTCGTCTTTTACGTCTTCTTCCGTTGATTCACATGTCGATAAACCCTCCGACAAGATGGAGGTTAGTGAAATTAAAACTAGTGTAGGTGGCGATGGGAGAGGTAGTGATGGTGGTGGCTCGGAGAATGAAGGTTTTTTGAGTGAGGAGGAGGATTTTGAATCTGCCTTTGATAGACCGATTGTGGGGTATTCTGTGGAAGAAACCCTCGGGAAATCCGTCCAAGCGGGTGATAATGGTAGTTCTTTTGTGAGTTATTCGGCTCCGGTAAGTGTTAGACCAATTGCGAAGGTTTCTGTCGATTCTGACGTTGAGGAGGAGGAGGAGGAAATGGATGATATGGTGGATGGAGAAGATGATTTTGTTGACAGTAAGAAGGTCGATGAGGTTGATTTTCCTGTGGAAATGGAGGAGAATCTTGAATCCGGTGGAAACAATTTGGGTGTTGCTGCTAGTCAAGTGCAAGAAAGAACAGTTGAGTTGTCGGGGAACTCAAAAGAGGGTAATGTGTCTGAAAGTTTAGTAGCTGAGCATGTTGGCTCTGTGGCTGAGGAAGCTGTTAGTGGCGGTAAGCAGGTGGCGGAGGGGGATGAATTGAATGATGTGACAGTCGAACAGCCGCAAAGTGAAGAAAGTCTGACAGCTGAGAAGCAGGCAAATAAAGGGATTGAAGTGAATGAGAAGGTGGTTGATGAAGATGTTGAACAATTAAAAGAACAGGGAACTGGTTCTTCTTCTGAAGATAAAGCTGATTTGCGTGACCGAGCAAGCTCGGAGGTTTTAGAATTAGCCGATGGAAAACGAGAAGCAGAAACGGAAAACAGAAGTGTTGTGGCTGAGAAGCAGGCAGATGGGGAGGTTGAATTGAATGACAAGGTGGCTGCTGAAGATGGAGAGCAGTTAAAACATTCGGAAACTAGTTCTCGTTCAGAGGTTGAAGCCGTTGTGGACGAAGGAAGTGTTGTAGCTGAGAAGCAAGCAGATGGGGAGATTAAATTGAATGACAAGATGGATGCTGAAGATGTAGAACAGCTAACCAAATCGGATACTGTTTCTGATGTCGACAACAAAGCTGACCAGGATGATCGAGCAAACGCCAAGGTTTTGGAACAAGTGGATGAATTTACTGGCGCAGTTGGAGATGACAAAACCTTGGATGAAAGTCCATTGTTGTCAAGGACAGATGCTGTCGGTACACCGGAGAAAATAAAGGATGTGGAAAATAGAGAGACTGTAGATTTGTTACTTGGAGCTGCTAAATTGGAGAATGGGGTGGAGGAGTCTGTTGACAAGAATTCTGTGGTTTCAAGCTCTGAGATTGACAATAAGGTGCCGGAAGTCGGTGTTGCAGTTGCTACCGAAGAAGCAATGTCTCGTGGAGACAGAGCAATTTCTGTTGCTGATATTGCCAAACAAGAAAATCGTGTGGCTACAGATGTCGAAGATCATCGGCCTGATGGAATTGTGGCTTCGACAGTTAATGAAGAACGAGAAACTGAGAATCTCGTTGATTCTCCAGCTGAGTCAGGGAAGGAAAAACCGTCTCAGGAGGCAAGTTCTTTGGTTAATGCTTCTGTGGAAGATAGTGGAATTTCTGATGCTCCCAAGATACTCGAACCAGCTTTGAATGAAGCGTATGGGGAGAAGCGTCTAGACGAAGAGGGTGTCATTGAGGGTTCTGTAACAGATGGAGAGATTGAAGGTGAGATCTTTGGTAGTTCTGAAGCTGCTAGAGAATTCTTGCAGGAATTGGAAAGAGCCTCAGGAGGTGGTTCCCATTCTGGTGCAGAGAGTTCTATTGATCATTCACAGAGAATAGATGGCCAGATTGTCACAGACTCGGATGAAGCCGACACGGATGATGAAGATGATGGAAGGGAGTTATTCGATTCAGCTGCTTTGGCTGCGCTTCTGAAAGCAGCTAGAGATGCTGGCTCAAATGGTGGCCCTATCACCGTGACGTCTCAGGATGGCTCCCAGCTTTTCTCCGTCGAACGTCCTGCAGGTCTCGGCTCCTCACTTACAACTGGAAAAAACGCTTCCCGCCCAACCCGTCCTCTCTCGTTTGCCCCATCAAATCCTAGAGTGGTGGATGATTCTGAAAATAAATTGAGCGAAGAGGAGAAAAACAAATTGCAGAAGTTACAGCAGACAAGGGTGAACTTTTTAAGGCTTGTTCAGAGACTAGGTGTTTCTCCGGACGATTCACTAGTAGCACAGGTACTATATCGTTTCGGGCTCGTTGCTGGTAGATCTACTGGTCAGCTATTTAGCTTCGATAATGCAAAGAACACTGCTATTCAGCTTGAAGCAGAAGAAAAGCAAGATTTAAACTTCTCATTGAACATACTTGTGCTTGGAAAATCAGGTGTAGGAAAGAGTGCTACTATAAATTCAATTTTCGGGGAAGATAAATCTTCAATCGACGCGTTTACGCCTGGTACAACTACGGTGAAAGAAATTAATGGGACGGTAGAAGGTGTTAAAATCAGGATTTTTGATACACCTGGTCTTAGATCATCTTCATCTGAACGTAGAATCAACAACAGAATTTTATCCTCAATTAAGAATGTAATGAAGAAAAACCCTCCTGATATTGTTCTTTATGTGGACCGGTTGGATAACCAAACCCGAGATCTTAATGATCTGCTATTATTAAGATCGGTATCCAGCTACCTCGGTTCTTCCATCTGGAAAAATGCTATCATTACTCTAACTCATGCTGCCTCTGCTCCACCAGATGGTCCATCTGGTACCCCTTTGGGTTATGAGGTGTTTGTAGCTCAACGCTCTCATGTTCTTCAGCAAACAGTTGCTCAGGCTGTTGGTGATCTGCGTATGCTGAATCCATCTTTAATGAACCCAGTTTCGCTCGTCGAAAACCATCCCTCTTGTAGAAAGAATAGAGATGGCCAGAAGGTGCTTCCAAATGGTCAAAGTTGGAGGTCCCAGTTACTACTATTATGTTTCTCTATTAAAATCCTGGCTGAAGTGGGAAATCTTTCAAAATCTCCAGAGACATTTGACCACAGGAAGCTGTTCGGTCTCCGTGCTCGCTCACCTCCTCTTCCATATTTATTGTCCAGTTTGTTGCAATCCCGCGCACACCCGAAGCTTTCATCAGATCAAACTGGTGAGAATGGTGATTCCGATATCGATTTGGCTGACTTGTCTGATTCTGATCAAGAAGAGGAGGAAGATGAGTACGATCAGCTCCCTCCGTTCAAGCCGCTCAGAAAATCACAGATTGCTAAGCTTAGCAAAGAGCAAAGGAAGGCATATTTTGAGGAATATGATTATAGGGTGAAGCTGCTCCAGAAAAAGCAATGGAAAGAGGAATTAAAGAGGATGAGAGACATCAAGAAGAAGGGTCAACCTACTGTAGATGATTATGGCTACATGGGGGACGATGATCAGGAAAATGGCAGTCCAGCTGCTGTGCAGGTTCCTCTACCTGACATGGCCCTTCCTCCTTCATTTGATGGTGATAATCCGGCTTACAGATTTCGATTCTTGGAGCCAACGTCTCAGTTCCTGGCGAGGCCAGTCTTGGACACCCATGGTTGGGACCATGACTGTGGGTATGATGGTGTGAATCTTGAACACAGTATGGCCATTGTTAATCGGTTCCCTGCTGCTGTTGCTGTTCAAATTACCAAGGACAAAAAAGAATTCAATATCCACTTAGATTCCTCGGTCTCTGCTAAGCATGGGGAAAATGGTTCAACTATGGCAGGTTTTGACATTCAAAACATTGGTAGACAACTTGCATACATCCTCAGAGGAGAGACGAAATTCAAAAATTTCAGAAGGAACAAAACAGCTGCTGGAATATCAGTGACATTCTTAGGAGAGAACGTGTGCCCGGGATTCAAAGTTGAGGATCAGATTACACTCGGAAAGCGCGTTGTATTGGTTGGTAGCACTGGCACCGTTCGATCTCAGGGCGATTCTGCATTCGGGGCTAATTTGGAAATGCGGCTCAGAGAGGCCGACTTCCCAATCGGACAAGATCAATCATCACTTGGTCTATCTCTTGTAAAATGGAGAGGAGACATGGCTTTGGGGGCAAACTTTCAGTCACAGTTTTCGGTTGGACGAAGTTACAAAATGGCCGTTCGTGCAGGAATCAACAACAAACTAAGTGGACAGATCTCTGTTAGAACAAGCAGTTCTGACCAACTTCAGATTGCTCTTCTAGCTATCCTTCCAGTTGCCAGGGCTATCTACAACAAGCTACATCCTGGAGTTGCTGAAAATTACTCAACCTATTAGGTTATGTTTCATCTATCTCTTTTTGTTAATTCTGTCGGCATTGAACCGTAGGTTATAAATTGAGCACTGTCTGTTTTATTATTTTTCCTGAATAAGGCAGATTCTATTGATCTATAGATTTGAATCTTCGCTTTCATGTTGTTCTTTTCGATTTCGTATGATCTAAAACTGAGGAGATAGATAGAAAATGTATTGTCCAATCCTTTAAATGCAGGTTCATACCCCTTTGAGATATCTTTGTAGGTGTCCTTTTTGACTGTGAAATGTTGGGGGTATTTAGCATGTTTTAGATGTTCTGGAATATTGGAAACTGAAAAACCTTATACTAGGCCATCCTTTTGTCTCTTGAAGTTCAGACGAAGCTTGCACGGTCGCATGCTTCGCCTTCTTGCTAGTATAAATCCCTTACCCTGCAGCATCATGCAGTTATTTCTTTATGAATGTGTTGATTTTTGTTTTGAGTTTTGTTCATTCCTTTTTTTATGATTGATATTAGAAGACCATACTTTGCATTATGCTGTTGTGTCATGGCTTATCCCACTAATGCTTGGGGAGGCTTCACCCACCTCAAGCCAGCTCTTTTGGATAACTAAGTTTCTAACATCTCAAACCTTTACTACTACCAAGTAAGAGCGAAATTTAAAACATTGGATGACCGTACCGAACCTGACTAAAGTTATACTGGTCGGTCGGTCGGAGGAGGCTTGTCGTCGGAAGGTATATAATCCTCCCTCTAACTGATGCTCCCGTAATTCCCTCCCGGCCTTTTTCCTCCCATTTTCATTCTCTCTGACCTGCAACCACTTCTATTTAAATTCCTCTCCCATTTTATATGCAAGAAGACCTATTGACTCCTTGTGAGATCCCACGTTGGTTGGGAAGGAGAAACCTCTCTCTAGCAGACACGTTTTAAAAACTTTGAGGGAAAACCCGAAAGAAAAAGCCTGAAGAGGACAATATTTGCTAGTGGTGGGCTTTGACCGTTACACTCCCTCTTGCTTGCATGGGAAGACACACCCATTTTCATTACCTCTCCCTTCTCTTCTCTCTTGCAAGCCCACCCATTGGTTTTCATTTCCCTTCTCTTTAGTGAAACCCTCTCCTCACTTTCTCACTCATGGTAACTTCCTCTACGGGAGGATGAGTACTCCTCCATTCACTACTTGTTAGGTCATGATCATTCTAGAAATGATATGGGTTCAAAAACATTGAAAAAATATTCATGAAGGCAAAATCATAGTATGAACAAAGAGAGTAGGCATTGATAGATCAGTTAATTGGTTGACGAAAAAAATCAGTTCTTTTAAATGTATCATGAATCTACGGTTGGTTTAAGGGTCGGTCTAACCTTAACTCCAAATGATCCCTGTAGACTTTACCCCCACCACCAATGCCCGGAAGTATTCAACTATAAGTCCAAACCTACCACTAGTAGATAATGTTCTCTTTGGGCTTTTTCTCTTTCGGGCTTCTCTTCAAAGTTTTTAAAATGCGTCTACTAGTGAGAGGTTTCCACACATTTATAAAAAATGTTTCGTTCCTCTCTTCAACCGGTGTGAGATCTCACAATCCACCCCTTGGGGGCCAGCATCTTCGCTAGTACTCGTTCCCCTCTCTAATCGATATGGGATCTCACACTAAAATTGGTTTGTGTATGTTCGTGTTTGTGTTTGGATTTGTAAGAATTAAAATGTTCGTGATTCTGATATTGAATTAATTGTGTTCGTTCTGTCTTGCAGGAATGGAAGAACAATAGGAGTAGGAGTACTTCATGAGCTGCTTTTTTTTTTTTAAGTTTTCTACAATGAGGCCTCTTATGCTCACTCACATTTTTATCCCATCAATCTATTCTTCATCTTAATTTTAATCTTAGATTGAATGATGATTAGCAGGAAATTAGTGTGCTAATTAAATTAGCTAATGAAGATTTATATGCTCATGTTATCTCTATATCAAATACAAATAGATTTTGATTCAATTTTACAGTACTTTTTAAGTCAATTTTTTATATTTTAGATGTGTTTTCAACGGAAATAGCCCAATATTGTAAAATTTTGGTTACAACGTTATGTTTTGAAGTATACAAGTGGCTAATAACTCTCGTAAAAGTTTGTTCGTGGTTGTAGCACATCTATTAGTTTATTTGCGTATATTATATCTAAGAGTATACACAAAGTCCTGAAAATCTAACTCGACTAACCAAAGCCGACAAATAAGTTGGTGTCAATTTTGCAAATTGCATAATTAAGATGTTGTTTGATTTTGTTATTGTTGTTAAAATGCTAGTGAAAAATTTGTTCGTAGGTGTAGCACATCTATTAGCTTGTTCGGATATAGCATGGCTAGGAGTGTACACAAGTCTTGAAAATCTAACTCGATTGATCAAAATCGATATATAGTTGGTGAGGTTGATGGTCGTCGGTATCAATTTTGCAAATTGCATAATTAAGATGTCGGTCGATTTTGCCATCAGGGTGAAAATGGTAATTAGTATTTTATTCAATAATTTTTTTTTTTTTATGAATCGAATTAAATTAAAATTAAAATTATGCCAATAAATTAAAAATTATAAAATTATTACGTATAATTCAAATAATAGATATTAAATTGAAACTTTTATACGGCGAAATTTCACCCCCAAAAAAAAAAAAAAAAAAAATTGCTCAAAGAAATTATAATTTAACCAAAAAAGGAATGTGCTGGATGAAAGGTTGCGACGACTGGAGGGAAATGGGGGAAGAGCTGGATGATGAGCGGGAAATCCTGAAGCAAGTTTTTGGCGATTCTTCTGAAGATGAAGACTGTGAAGATCAAACTGTAATAGGAGATTCAGCATATGAAGGTGGCCACATTCGTAGATGGGAGCAAGCCAAGGAAATCAAAGGTTTATGGCTGTGCAGAAGCTTCCTCTCTCCCCAACAAGAATCATCGCTACTCTCTGCAATCCGAAACGGTTCGTTGTATCGAATCTATCTGTTACTTTCCTGCAATTTCTTATCTCAAGTTGCTTTGAAAGAGAATATCGAAGAAAATTGAATTTCTCTATGTTTTGATCATTCTTCTTCGTATATTGTTTCAAGAGGTTCTGTTTTCGAATTTGATCCCTGAACTTAAGATTCAACTGAAGGAACAATAGGATGGAGTTTTTTTTTTGTTTGTTTAATTTATAAATCTTTGAGAAGAGTTTTTTTTACCCTTCTTTTTGAGATTGTAGATATTTGAACAAGTTTGTGAATGTTTAAGAAACTATTTCTGTGGTAATCTCACATGATTAGAGACTATTTCTGTATTGTTGTTCTTTCAGAAGGGTGGTTCATGGAAGCCTCTCAAAATCAGGTAACTACAGTTTTAATCTTGATAATTTTATTGGTGATCTATTATATTGATTTTATTTCTAGAAATGAACTCTTCTTGGAGAACTTAATAATGCTGCGCTGTTGCTGGATTTTGTTCTTGAAATGTAGATTTAATAATATCCTTATCTACTGTTACATTATCTGTTCAGGCCATGAGGTTTGGAAACCTTCCAACATGGGCTGCTGAACTTTCAGATTCCATTCATGAGGCAGTGCTTTCAAGTAACCACATGACAGATCCTTTGATTGTAGACCGCCATAATGGAGTTAAGATTGATTGTCCTCTTCCTTCAGATATTTTGTGGAGAGAACCACTCTTTGATCAAATGATAGCTAACATGTATCAACCAGGTGAGGTGCGAAGATGCCCATTTCCATTCTATTGATTAGACATTTATTAACCACGATTGGTTGGCTTAGCAGTTCATAAGAGCCATGTTATAAAGAGTTCAGAAGGAATGAGTTCAAGCTAATGTAGTTATTGATTTAGGTTTTAATATTTTCCTGACAACCAAATGTAGTCAGGTGGTTGTTTCATGAAAATAGTCGAGGTACGTGCAAGCTGACTCAAATACTCACAAGTATCATAAAAGGAGAGAGAAAAGAAGATTAGACATCTGTTTGAAGTGAACCTGTAGGCCCATAGCTTTAAGGGCTTCAAGAGGCTGTTTGGATACCTTTTTTTTATGTAGAACCATATAACTTATTTGGTAGGATAATTTTTAAAACACCCCTTGTTTTAGTAGAATGCAATTTTTAGAGTCAGTTTGCAAAACAGTTTCTGCAAACAGAATTTAGAGAACAACGTTTTAGCCGCCTAGATTGTGATGTTCGGTCTGTCAAGATGACGGGTGTATTCTTAACAACTGAAAGAAACAGTTACTCGTATTAGTAATAGCGAGAGGAGAAGAGGAGAGGGAGAGGTCACCTTTTTTTTTTTTTTAATAGCAGTATTATGCCAAAAGTGTAGTATCTTGATTAAGTTATTTCATATCTCTTTTATGAATTCTGTTTTTACTAGTTCACTTATATGATTTGTCCAAATTCTGCACACTTCAACCTCTTTCATGATAGAGTAGATTTCCAAATGTTTTGTTAATCTGATGAAAATGGTTTGTGAATGGCATGGTTAAAACATCTTAGGGTATGATATTCAAGAAAAGTTATATCTGACATTGCTATCTTCATTCACTGTATTTATTTCATTCACTGACATTGTTACAACTTCATTCTAATATTTTTCATAAAGGGGATCTGTGCACATGTTGACCTCATGCGCTTTGAAGATGGAATTGCCATTGTCTCACTCGAGTCACCATGTGTGATGCATTTTACTCGAGTTGATGAAACTTCCCGTAATCCTACTAGCAAGGGAGAAGTCGATGTATCGATGTCAAAAGTGCCCATATACCTAAACCCAGGATCGGTTGTTTTATTGTGGGGTGAAGCTCGGTACCTCTGGAAGCATGAGATAAATCGTAAGCCAGGGTTTCAAATGTGGGAAGGCCAGGAACTCACTCAGGGGAGGCGAACTTCCATCACACTGAGAAAGCTCTGTCAAGTTGATTAAGTAGTTCACAGTTGGGGTTGCATTTTGTTCCATGTTCGTTCTTTGCTGTGTTGAATGGATGAGTTAGCAGAACGTGGCTCGGAACGATTGGTCGCACATGACAAGGTATCTTCAGTTCACTCTCGATTAGGTTTTACATCGAGCAATTGTTTAGTTTATTATTTATAGAATCAGTCTGCAGTAATCAGTATTCTGGAATAAACTTGAAAGATTTTGTGATTAATGCATAATGATTATATGTTGATCACAAGAAGGGGGAAAAAAAAGGAGGGATAACTGTACTAATTACTTCTATGACTTAATCGGGACAAACCTATGCTAAAAAACGTGTCGTTCTCATCACTTTCCTTCGTAAATCTGAAACCTCTTTTGCCCTCAAAATGTGTTGAGGCACAACATGAGGTACCAGATTGACAAGCAAATTTTGAATGCTACATATGATCATATGATCTCAAAATAACAAAATAACATGAGTCAGGGACGGTTAATGAGATGATGAGGACAAACTTTTTCATTGGAGAAAGGTATGTCTTGACCCACCAACTATTTCTCCTAAATGACCATTCAATCATCACTTTGCTTCGAACATTTGAAACGTCCTCTGCCTTGAAAGATGAACGGTTGAGGTTAAGAACTTTAATTGTTAAGCATGACACACCATAAGAAAAAAGTACTTCACAAGATCGCAAAAGAAAATGTAAAGTTGACAGTCGATCAGGTAGCCAAAAGACATACATTATAGGGGTATGTGGTCGGAAGGAAGCCCCTAGAAATGTTGAGTTGGAGGTAGGACAAATATTTTTTGGCAAGAGGAAATTGTCCATGAAATTATGAGTCGTGGTAATAAAAAAGAACTTAAAATTTAGAATAAAGAGGGTACTTTTTGTTAAATGTGTTGATGAGAATTGTGTATAGAGACTACAAACATATTCACTCGATAGCTTGATTCAGGGAGAATCGTTACAATCTATGTGATACAGAAGACACGAGACAAGATTATGGTATAATTTGTGTCGTGCTGTATAAGGTCTCATATCGATGAAAACAGTGTCCCTTAGTTATATACTCATAGTCTTCTTCTTACTTAGTCAATGCAGGACTTCAACAATCCTCCTCTCAGATAGTCATCTATCAATGTCGGTTTACTAACTACCATAAATCTCTACTATAAGTTCACCTTCGACATAGCTAAGTTAGTGACGAGCGTTTAACCAAATCAAGTTGTTTGAGCCTTTATTGAAGTGCTTTATGAGGATAGAAAGCATTTAGCACAGTCAATACTTAGAATAGAAATCTAAAAAGCAATCCAGTGTGAGAAGACAAAGTGCATGTCCCACCATATGTATCAATTGGTAATGCTCTTTTGTATTTCCCAAAGCAATGAAATCACACCCAAATGGCTCCCCAATTACACATTCATTAGGGTCTCCCTAAAAGCTGCCTAGAACACCTATTGTTTGGTACATTTCTTATTCTTCACAAAAAGGGTTTTTTTTTCCTTTATGGTTTCTGATGCAATACTTGCCTTTTTTTAATTCTTTGTAAAGCTATTATGGTGCTTCCCACTTACACTTGAATTGCATTACTTTTGCAAAGGATTTAAACTCACCTATTGCTATTGCTCCCACGTTGTTGTAGCCCTAACCATGAAGAAATGCCAAGAAAGTTCTAAAGATAAGAGCGTATGTGTATTCATATTGAGATTGTTTAACGAATAGTAAAAATCTATGGTTGGTTTGATAATGTTTTTGTTCGTTTGTCTTTTCTTGTTTTGAATCTCTGTTCTCAGGAAAATCTCTAGCAAGAAATTCTTAGTGAATATATTTAACAAACCCTGAAAACGTTACCTTGTTTGACAATCTTTTTATTCATTCATTGCTTTTTATACCTCATTTGATAGATATATTCTTGTTTGTTCTTCATTGGTTTACTGCAAATTCTAACCATTCATGCTTCATTTGATAACATTGTTGTTCGTTTTTCGTTCCCTGTATTCTTTTTCTATCCTCCAAGAAACTTCAAGACAAATATCATGGAATACGGTTTCTTTATCTTGAATAAAACTACGAACAATAGAATAGTTTAAACAGATCTTTGAATTATACGGACTTATTTCATAAGACTCCTAATATCTGTCAATAGTTCCTAGACCATCATATCAATGGCTTTCTAATGGGTAAAAGTAGCAGGATATTTCCATGAAAGTTTGTCTCAGAGGTTGGAATCATAAAAGAAAGCCTGATTCCACACTACTAACGATAATGGGTGTACTCAAATTCAGAGAAAAGGGTAGGACAATCCAAACCATTTTTGGTTAAGATCTTGGATTATTGTCCTAAAGTACATATGAACGGTTGGAAATTAACAAAGCAAGGATAAAATGACTTCCATGAAGCTATTGGAAGACAAGACCAAATATATTTAACCTACTTGGTGCATAAAAAACCCGAGCTAAAGCTACCTCTTGTCCAATCAAAACACTTACGGGAGGCAGCCGTGGAGAATTTTTCGCAATGGGTGAATCACTGACCTCAAAGAAAATAGTATATCAATTACGATTGAACTATGCTCACTTTAGTGACAAAGTTTCTTGAAAAATGAATTCTTTGAAACCATAAGTTTACGCCTCGTGGATGAGTTCGTGCAACTAAGATATCAAGTCTGTTGCCCGTAAATTCAAAGTGGGTAATCTTCGATAAGTTGATTTTTACCTTTTTAGACTTGAATTCACGTGACGTAACTGGTAGAGATTGAATCAAGTGAAGAAAAACATGCGCTTCAGTTAACATATAGCTCTAATTCACATGGATTATAAGATTGAAATCGAATCCGACTCAACTTTGTAACTTCAAATTAGATGAACCTAACTCGTAACTCAAATACGCGGAAATAATTGAAAGGAATAAGGAATAGTTTCAAAAAAATATTCACCACCATAACATCTTACTCAGAAAAGGAAGAACATAACTTCCAATCAACCAAGATATGCATCTCATAGCTGCCAGCCAAAACCAAGAAAGATCATACACACAAGCACAAAAATCTTAGTAAATGCTAAACTATGTTTCTTAAAAGATGCTAAGATTTATGGCGATTGTTGGTCTCCACGTAGGAGCTTTCTTCCATTAGCTGCTGATAATGGGCATTAAGCATCTTGGGGATGTTAATGGATGGTTGAGCTCATATTCCTTCCCTTTTTCATTAGAAAAAAGAGGTAACTTTGATCAAATCCAGCTCTCCATAAAAGAGAGGACAAGACATGTCTGGATTAATGTCTAAAAAATGGTTCTCTATTAACGAATATATATATAACTTTAAGGCTACATTGGGATGCTCTTCCTTGAAAATGACACCTTAGCTTGTTTACCTTGTTGTACAATTATGTCCTTCTAGCTAACTATAACATGGAGAGGTTGCTAGCGGATATTGTCCGCTTTGGTCTATTACGTATTGACGTCAACCGCACGATTTTAAAACTCATCTATTAGGGAGAGGTTTCCACACCCTTATAAGAAATGTTTCATTCTGCTCTCCAACCAAGTTGGGATCTCACAATGCACCCCCTTTGAGGACCAGCATCCTCACTGGCACACCATCGGGTGTTTGGCTCCGATACCATTTGTAATAGTCCAAACCCATCACTAGTAAATATTGTCCGCTTTGACTCGTTACGTATCGTCGTCCGTCTCACAATCTTAAAACGTGTCTGTTAGGGAGAAGTTTCCACACTCTTATAAGGAATGCTTTGTTGTCCTCTCCAACTGACGTGGGACCTCACAATTAGTGTAATCCAAATTTAGTTGAGTGAATAACATACCAATTACTGTCATGATTCAATCTCTCATTTTGCAGTTATTGAACTAAAAAAGAATCTTAGAGCTGGTTTGGTTGGAAAGATTTGAAAGTGGAATGGTAATTGGGTTTTGAAACCGGGTAGGAGGTTTGTATGTCAAAAAGTCTTGTATTACTTGTAACGACCCAGGTTCAGGATTTGAGTCTGTTGCCTCTGACTTTTTGCAGAAGGTCGAGACAAGGAAATGAAAACGAGTAAGTGGGGTCGGATTCTTCATCGTCTAAGATTTCAAACTAAACAAACCCTATATATAAAATGCCCAATTGGGGTTTCTCACAACATCAAAAGCACTGAACTTTCTGTTCCCTCCCACAAAACTTTCCCTCATTTTCTCAGCAACCAAACAGACTATCAAAAACCGCCATGAATGGAAAGAAGCTAGAGTACAAGGGAGAGGAGGCGTTGAAGGAGATTGAGAGACTGACAAAACATGCCGATGAAGTTCAACAAAACATCCTTAAAGACATCTTAAAGCAAAATGGCGACACAGAATATTTGAAAAACTACATTAAAATTAACGAAAAATGTTGTTCTTCAAACGACATCGTTGCAGAATTTAAACGTTGTGTTCCTGTTGTCACTTTTAGTCGCATTTTTCCTTACATTCAGAGAATTGCAAATGGCGAAGACTCCTCTCTTATTAGTGGCCATAAAATAACTGAGCTGTTATGCAGGTTTTGTTCCTTTCTTTGTTTGGTTCATTCACGTAATTTTAACGTTCTAACGTTTCGAGTTTGTTCTTTTCAGCTCGGGGACTTCTAATGGTAAGCCTAAGATGATGCCATCAACCGAAGAAGATCTCGACCGTCGCACGTTTCTTTATAATCTCATCATGCCTATAATGAACCAGTACGACATCTTTTCCTATTCAAGACTATGTTTAAAAATACTTTTATTGGTTGAACTTGACTTAGTTGATCCATGATTTATATTTCATCTTTCGTTTTCCTTTCATTTGTTTCATGAAATATCGATCATTTTCGATTCTTCGAGAGAAGAAGCGACTCCCCCACAAAGAGGGTCATAGTGACCAGGCCGAGACGACTGTTGTTCTATTTTAGTGTTTGTTTGCCCCAACATCTATGTAAAGAATTACGTATGGAAAATATTGAAAACGTCCTTTCAAGTAACATCAGTGTGTGTCTCGGTTGTTGATACCCCATACAATGAGGAACAAAAGTATAATAGCCCAAGTCCACCGCTAGATATTGTTCTCTTTGGACTTTCCCTTTCAGGTTTCCTCTTAAGGTTTTTAAAATATGTCTATTAGGGAGAGGTTTGACGCTGTGACTTTTATGGGTCACATATATATAGGAGATGTGTACAATGAAGATTACATGCGTGAGCCTTGATCCATGGTAACAAACCAGGAAATCGGAAGACAGTAGCTCTAGAAGATTCCTCTACTATGTATAGATATACCCTTCTACGTTTAACAGTTTCCACACTCTTACAAGGAATGCTTCTTTCCCCTCTCCAACCAATTTGGGAGATCGAACATTTGATTGATATGCAGAGCTAACATTTGATTGTAAGACGGGAGATCGAACCTTCACTAAGTTATGCTCAAGTTAACGTGCAAAATGTAAAATAATGCAGGTACATCCCTGATTTGGACAAAGGGAAGGCCATGTTTTTGTACTTTGTGAAGCAAGAAACCGCCACACCCTGTGGCCTACCAGCTCGCACGGTTCTGACGAGCTACTACAAGAGCAAGCACTTCAAATGTCGAGCCCGGGACGACCCTTTCAATGACTTCACTAGCCCTGACCAAACCATCCTCTGCAATGACTCCAGCCAAAGCATGTACTGCCAGCTTCTCGCCGCCCTCGTCCACCGCCGCCACGTCCTTCGCCTCGGCGCTGTCTTTGCCTCCGCCTTCCTCCGTGCCATCTCCTTCCTCGAATGCAACTGGCTTCTCTTATGCAACGACATCCGCTCTGGCCAGCTCAACCCAATCATTACCGACCCCAGTTGCCGCTCTGCCATGACGACATTACTCTCGTCACCTAACCCAACCCTAGCTGACCAGATCGACGACATTTGCAGGTAAGACTCCGAGTTGAATATGTTCAAAATTATATTCACATCAGCTCATAACACAAAATTATGAATCCTAGGCGAGAGTCATGGAAGGGGATTCTATGCCAACTTTGGCCAAGAGCGAAGTACATCGAGGCAGTGGTGACAGGGTCGATGGCGCAGTACGTGGCGGCGCTGGAGTATTACAGCGGCGGGAAGCTGCCGTTGGTGTGCACGATGTATGCTTCATCGGAGTGCTATTTTGGGATAAACTTGAAGCCATTGTCGAAGCCGGGAGAGGTGACGTTTACGTTGTTGCCGAACATGTGTTACTTTGAGTTGTTGCCGTTGGGAGAAAACGGTGAGGTGTGGACGGAGGCTTACGGTCAGGACGAGGAAGTGCCGCCGTGCAAGCTCGTCGGCTTGGTTCATGTCAAGATCGGTTGCTTTTATGAACTCGTCGTCACAACCTTCTCCGGTAAGAATAATATTCCTGGATATTCTCAAACTTTATATATAAATATTTAAAAATTTTCATTTTAATCGCTTTAGGTTTAATTTAGCATTTTTTTTTAATATGAATATTCAAAATTATAAAACTTAAAAAAAACTTTTTTTATTTTAAAACTATTTTTAAATTTTTAATAATGTTCCAAACATATATTTTCCGTCACTCATATGCTTAAAAAATACTCATGAAATTTTAAAAGTGACATTAAAATCACCTCTTATTAAAAAAAAAAGTTTAAATTTTAAAATATATAGACAAAAACCATTTTATTGTTACGATTTAAAAAAAAAAATAAATAAATAAAATTTAAGAGTATTTTTATTAATTTAGCTATAAAAAAAAATAAAATTAAGACTTTTTATTCCTCTCCCATTTAAAAAGTTTTTAATACTTTATTCATAATAATTGGATTGTTAAATAAAAATATTTAATAAATCTTTAAATTTTAAGGTCGAATTACTTCAATTTTTTAAAATAATAATAAAAAAATGTTTGTAATATTTTAATTTTTTTTATATAATATATTTATGAATTTAAAAAAAGTGAAATAAAAAGTTTAGAAAATTATTACGTAATAAAAGTTTTATATATATTTGGAAATATGGTATTGGTATTCATTTGTGATCAGGGTTGAACCGTTACCGGATCGGCGACGTAGTCCAGGCGAGAGGGTTCCACAACAGAGCACCACACTTCCGATTCATCTGCAGAAGGAACGTCGTTCTCAGCATCGACAGCGACAAGACCAACGAGCAAGACCTCCACAAAAGCATCGCCATAGCCAAGAAGCTTCTCGAGCCCTACAACGCTCTTCTCGTCGAATACACCAGCTTCGCCGATACCTCCTCCGTCCCTGGCCACTACGTCTTGTACTGGGAGATTCGCCTCCACTCTCCAAATCTCAACTCCACCGCCGCCGCCGCCCTCGATTTCTCCGTCGTGCTTCAGGATTGCTGCATTGCCGTCGAAGAACACCTGGATTACGTGTATCGAAGGTGCAGAGCCAAGGACAAGTCGATCGGGCCGCTGGAGATCCGTCTCGTTAGGGTTGGAACGTTCGATGCGTTGATGGATTTGATCATCGCGCAAGGGGGATCGATGAATCAGTATAAGACGCCGAGGTGCGTTAATTCTAACTCTGCTGCGATTGGATTGCTGGATGCTCATTTGGAACGCTCGGTTTTTAGCCCTAGGGATCCGATTTGGATTCCCTGATTGATTGATTAATTGATTGTAATTCTGATTTCATAATCTAATCTTGGTTTGTAATCTGAGATGCTCTGCTTCTGGATGGATTGTGTTTTCTTTGAATTTTAAAATTTGTATTTGATATTACATCATAAAAGCAATTTGTGGCTATATTCATCTAACTGTTGCAGCTTTCCTCTAGTGCTTCTGATTGAACTTTGCTCAAAGAATTAAGATCATTGAGAGCTGTGGATTGAGCATCTTGAATGAAAGCCCTGCCATATTCCCAATATCATCAGATGTGCTCTCCAGGTATTTCATCTTCAAAGACATTGGCATTTACCACTTTTGATATCTTCTTTTCGATCTTGATGGCTTCATCTCGTAAAAACCATCCATCTCTCGCCCGAGGTTGCTGTAGGAATCCTGAAGCATTTCCATCCCTTCCTCCAAACTTCTTCTCAGTTTCAACTTCTTCTTGGATTGTTCATAAACTGTTTCTGAGTGCTTAAGCGCAATGCCTATGTGATCTTCTAGTTTCCTTGATGTTTGATCCATTTTTTGTAATTGAATATCAGTAGAGTTCAAGGAATGAACAATTTGATATGAAGTTTGCAGCAGAGATTCCGATTTTTCCTCCGTGGTTCTAACTTGATCAAGATTAAATTCTCTTTTGGTTTGAGTTTAATTTAATTTGGCCTCAATGTTTTCAAAACCTCCCATTTGATCATTATGATTGTTATGATCATGTAACAACCCAGATCCACCCCATTTGATCATTATGATTGTTATGATCATGTAACAACCCAGATCCACCGTTAGCAGATATTGTTCTTTTTGGGCTTCCCATCAAGACTTTAAAACGCGTTTGCTAGGGAAGGTTTCCACACCGAGATTTGTTCTACTCCCCAAAGAATGTGAGACATCACAATCCACCCCTTCGGGGCCCAACGTCCTTACTGGCACACCACCTCGTGTCTACCTCCCTTCGGGGAATAGCGAGAATGCTCCACCTCGTGTCTACCTCCCTTCGGGGAATAGCGAGAATGCTCCACCTCGTGTCTACCTCCCTTCGGGGAATAGCGAGAATGCTCCACCTCGTGTCTACCCCCTTCGGGGAATAGCAAGAATGCTGACACATCGTCCGAAACTTGACTCTGATACCCTTTGTAATGACCAGATCCACCCTTAGCGATATTGTCCTCTTTGGACTTTCCCGACTTCGGGGCCTAGCATCCTTACTGGCACACCACCTCGTGTCTACCCCCTTCGGGAAATAGCGAGAAAGTTGGCACATTGTCCGGAACCTGGCTCTGATACCATTTGTAATAACCCAGATCCACCCTTAGCCGATATTGTCCTCTTTGGACTTTTCCGACTTCGGGGCCCAGGATCCTTACTGGCACACCACCTCGTGTCTACCCCTTTCGGAGAATAGCGAGAAGGTTGGTACATTGTCCGGAACCTGGCTCTGATACCATTTGTAATAACCCAGATCCACCCTTAGCCAATATTGTCCTCTTTGGACTTTCCCGACTTTGGGGCCAGCATCCTTACTGGCACACCACCTCGTGTCTACCCCTTTTGGGGAATAGCGAGAAGGTTGGCACATCGTTCGGAACCTGGCTCTGATACCATTTGTAATGACTCAGATCCACCGTTAGCTGATATTGTCCTCTTTGGGCTTTCCCTTTCGGGCTTGCACATCGTCCGAAACCTGGCTTTGATACCATTTGTAACGATCCACGACCCAAATCCACCGTTAGTAGATATTGTCCTCTTTGGGTTTACCCTCTCGAGCTTCTCCTCAAAGCTTTAAAATGCATGCTAGTGGAAGGTTTCCACATCTAATTTGTTCTCTTCGGGACATCATAAATTTATGTTTAATTTTTTATGGGTATTTTTAAATTTTTTTTAAAAAAATTAAAGTGTATTAATTAAACTTTTAAATAAATTAAGGATATGCATTTTTTTTATAGATATAATATAAAATTTAAGAGTTTTTTTCTATTATTAATTTAGGGAAAAAAATTATTTATATTCGTCACTTTTTAAAATTGATTTTAAAATAATAATGGAGATTTTTTCCGCTCGTTAAGTTCATAAATATAAAGTATAATTTAAGCTAATAATGATGATAATTATAATAATAATCTAGTGATTGATGATCGTTGTTCTTTATAAATAAATAAAGGAAAAAGAGGTGGCGCAGACGAGCGATATATATTAATCCTAAACCCGATCATCGAGATGAGGCTAATCTCATTTTCCCACCGTTTGTTTGGGAAGAACACTAAAGCGGAGTTTGAAGTTGAGTAGGACATGGCTCAATCCAAATCCAAATCTGTTCTCCTCCTCTGCGGCGATTTCATGGAAGACTATGAGGTCACTTCCTTCTTCTTTTCTCGATTTGGAATTTCTGATTGATACTAATGTCTGTTTTTCTTCTTCTTCTTCTCTGATCATTATTTTCAATCGTACTGTTTAAAATGAATCCATATGGAACTTCTAGACGAACTTAGATGCTTTCGCTTGATTTCGATTGCAGGCGATGGTCCCATTTCAAGCGCTAATCGCATATGGAGTTTCTGTGGATGCTGTTTGTCCGGAGAAGAAGGCTGGTGATATCTGTCGGACCGCTATTCATGACTTGTTAGGTCATCAGGTATCTTATTCTCCTTGTTCCCTTTCATGACTCAACTTAGTATTTTGAACATTTTCCTGTATCCTACTATGTCTTGCACTACCCTACAATATCCAATTCATGTTTTGTTTGATTAATTTTGAATTTGGTAAAAAACGCATATGGTCCCATACTTTCAGTTTTGCAAAATTAGTTAATAATTTGGTCTATGTACTTTCAAATTTGTAATAGGTTAGTTTTATCATGAAAAATGTTGTTAAGATTAATGAAATTTATAACCTATGTAGTCTACAAACTGATTACGAATTGAATTTGTTTGTAAACTACGAATGCTGAATTGTTATGTAATAGAATTTGACTCTTTATTTTGATGAGGTTTTTGATAGTTGAGGCTAAATTTTTACAAATTTGAAAGTCCCAAGGACTAAATTGTTATCAACTTGAAATTGCTACAATTTTGAAAGTTTAGAGACTCGAGTGATACAAACTAAAGTTCATGGATTAGATCATTGCTTAAGTCAAAGAATAGGTACCAATAGTGTCCTTTGAATTTTCTTGTGTGTTTGTTACAGACTTATTCAGAATCTCGTGGGCACAATTTCACATTGAATGCAACTTTTGATGAAATCGATATTGACAAATATGATGGGTTGGTGCTTCCGGGAGGACGAGCGCCCGAATATCTTGCTATAAATAGCTCCGTGCAGAGTTTGGTAAGAAAGTTTTCGGATTCTAGGAAGCCAATTGCATCTGTGTGCCATGGACAGTTGATTTTGGCAGCTGCAGGGTTGGTTAGAGGTCGGAAGTGTACAGCATACCCTGCTGTGGGACCTGTACTAACTGCTGCTGGTGCTTCTTGGATTGAGCCAGAAAGTATGGCAGCATGTGTTGTGGATGGTAACATCATCACTGCTGCCACGTATGAGGGGCATCCTGAGTTCATTCAACTTTTTGTCAAGGCACTTGGAGGAAATATCACTGGATCAGATAAAAGAATTCTATTCCTTTGTGGGGTAAGCTTAAATTTGACAATAAACTTCCATATAGTGTTCTATGCAGTTATTTATTGTAATGCAATGCTCTACTTATTTGCAATCTGATGACACTAGACACAAAATAATTCCGAAGTGCATTCTGATACCTAGCATTGTGTATCACAACTGTTGAAGAATTCTCACGCTTCAAACAATCCTTCGTTTTTTGTTTTTTCAATACTTGCGAGTATTTGGTCAACTTATGTTCATGACTAATTTTATCTCACAAGTCACTAGACAATTGTTTGACTGTACAATGTTTTGTTGTTATGAAACTCAGAATTTTAATATCATAGGTCAATTGGCTATTATGGGGTTTAAATCCATTCCCCGAAGGTTCCTTTACTTTTTTCTACATGTCCACTGCCATTTGGCCAACCTACCCAAGTTCACAACTACAAACTTTTAACTTCCTATCTCTCACTCGGCTAAGTGGTTCCTCTCTGAATTTCCTTAAGCTTCCCTCCGTGAAATAGGAGCTTTAGAAATCACATGTGGCATCATTATTGAGGGAAGTGATAGATTAAAAGAATAGGTTTCGGTTTGAATGAGGAGTCTCCAAGCACTCCAAACCAACTTTCATGCCTTCTTATGATGGTTGGATCAAAATAAAAAATAATTAAAAAATAATAATAATTCTCTTCATCCTTGTAACTTTGGAAGCCTTAATTCAGACTAATAATGGTGGCCCATGGAAGGTTTGAGGATTGTGTCAAAAAAGGCATCAGAAAGTTAGATGCTATGGAATACTTGTCAGTGTTAAACCAAACATCATTGGCTTTCTTCCTACTATAATCAATTTTTCTTTTTCTGATACTTTAGTTGTCTCATCCCTTTCTTTATTGTGACTTGTTGGTCTGAAAGGTCACGATCATTCATCTTTTGATGAGGGTTTATTGAATACCTTGTTCCTCAAAACCAGTTTATAAACTTTCAGACATTGGACAGGTACACCCTTGACTGGAGTTCTCTCCCCAGGACTCTTCAACTCTCAATCCTGTACCTCAAATGCTACCATTGGACTCACTACATATTTGCACAAGTGAATCCAAGTCTGAGTAGTTTATGAACTTGCAGGAAATCTCTTATCATTTTTATTTCATAACAGAGGATGTTGTACTTTGATTGAAATGGCATCCTCCCTGCTATGGGTTTTTGTTTTTCTCTATTTTTCTATCCTTCCAACAATGTGTAATCATATCCATTTAATTTGGAACATTGAGCAATTTTATGTGTCAGCTCCATGCTGTTTCCATTAGCAAGTTCTTAGGGAATAAAGCCAGTTTCTGGGTTGTCTGTTTTAAAGTCATCTCCTGGTTCTTTTTACAACAACTTGAACGGCTGTCCTGTTTCTTTTAATCATCTTTTGAAGAATACTGAAGGCATGGTTTCTCATGGAAAATATTAGCAAGCTTACTTTTCTATATTTTTCAATTTCAGGATTACATGGAGGACTATGAGGTAGCTGTTCCATTTCAATCACTTCAAGCTCTTGGTTGCCATGTTGATGCAGTTTGTCCCAAGAAAAAGGCTGGCGATAGCTGCCCAACTGCTGTCCATGATTTTGAAGGTGATCAAACTTACAGTGAGAAGCCGGGCCATAATTTTACGTTAACTGCTGATTTTGAAGGCTTAGACGCATCGAGCTATGATGCCCTTGTAATCCCTGGTGGTAGAGCACCAGAATATCTGGCCCTGAATGCACGTGTTATTGCAATCGTGAAGGAGTTTATGGCAGCAAGGAAGCCAGTTGCTTCTATCTGCCATGGGCAACAGATCTTATCTGCTGCTGGTGTTCTTCAGGTATTTGACATGATCGTAAATGACAATGAAATGAAATCATACCTCCCCATCATGGAACAACAACAGTCTGTTACGAACCAATAACACCCCAGAAACTTGTTTGAATTTAAAAATGATGAATCAATAATTCTTTTTGGTAATCACCTTGTTTTAACCGATCGTTTGGTGTTTTCGATGGATTGCCATCTTAATTATAAATATTCTTTCTAGGTAGTCTACGAGCTACATATTATTAACTCTATGTATGACTTGTTGAGACATAAAGAGATAATACGATTTTAATACTATTTTTACACCATTATTGTTTCTTCGTTTGTTTGTTCATTTCCCACAGTTCATAGTTTTTTGGTTCTATATATATAGGGAAGGAAATGCACTGCATACCCAGCCGTCAAACTGAATGTGGAATTGTCTGGGGCAACATGGTTGGAACCCGATCCAATAGACCGATGCTTCACAGACGGAAATCTGGTTACTGGAGCAGCTTGGCCTGGCCATCCTCAGTTCATCTCTCAGTTGATGGCACTTCTGGGTATCCAAGTGGCATTTTGATCATAGTGTAACCAGGTGAGTTCATGTCTATACTTATTACAAGGGCATATCTGGATAACCACTCGTGAAAAAAAGAGCAGTAAACGTATGTATATGTTCATGTTTTGGATATCAACACTATGTTTTGCTTTTCCTGCAATGAATGTGTTGTAGCTCCTGTTTCTATTGGATCCCCGTTCCTAGGCTTAGCTTGTACGAATCGTTATGTTTCGAATAAATGGGTTCAAGTCATGGTGACCACTAGTTTAAGATTTAATAACTTACGAGTTATTTAGACGATCTTTCTTTCTTCAACTACGATAATAACGTTATTTTTGTCGGAGTACTTTGATGTATCAAGCTTGATTTGTTAACTTACCAACTGAGATTGGGGTGACTTTGACAGAATGGCGTAACTAATTGGACTCAACCAATTTGGCCAACCACACTAACATTGCCATTTTTTGTTGAGTACTTGTGTCTATCAGTTTGATTTGTGAACTTACCAGCCAAAATTGACCAGATTTTGATGTCTAACCTAAAAATGTTGACTCAAATGTATCTTATCTTTTACAAACATTTATTGTTTCTTTTTTTTATCTACTCGTGACCGAATTCTCTCTCGTTTCCCCTCCTTTTTGCCTTGTACCTCTCGTTTTCTCTTGCTCTTCGCTCGAGTCCTTGCTTCTACATTTGGTGTCTTTTGACAATGTGAGGTCCCACATCGATTGAAGAGGGGGGAACGAAACATTTCTTATGATGATGACGAAACCTCTCTCTAGTAAATACGTTTTAAAACTGAGGCTGACGACAATACGTAACGGACCAAAACAGATAATATTTGCTACTGGTAGGTTTTGGTTGTTACAAGCAATGATCGCCCCTCTTATATGTTTTTTTTTTCATTTTTTCTTCGTTTTCTTACTTTTTACCCACATTTTTTCTTCTATTTTGATTATCCATATATGATACAAAAATCGATTTTGGTTATCTTAAAAAAAGGAAGCAAAGAGGGAGATGGAAAGGAAGAGTACGTTAAAGAGGAACCATGGTATATATTTAGCTGCGTTCTGTCGATTATCATTAAAATTATCACGAGAAAGACTAATTTTTCTTATCAAATAAAAAATTAATAAAAATTTTGAAATCGAGATAGGTTTATAATTTGGTCGTTGAAGTTTATGTCTCCTTTTTTACTTTATATTTTGGTATTATTTTTACTTTCGAAAAAAAATAATTTTACCTAAAGTAGCAACTTTTTCACATTCAATTTGCACTCAATAACACCATTGAAATTAAATAAAGAAACCATACGCTAACATTTTTAAACATTTTTAAACTGAAACATTCGTCAAACTCTGTCTCGTCAAAATACAACGTCAAATTAATTTAAATTTTGTTAATTAAATAACATCAACCATCGATTCTTTAATTAAAAACACTAAAATGATAACTTATATAATTCAAAATATTTTTAAACTCTAAAATTTAATCGACTTAAACCTAACTCAACTGACTAAGACGTACATCTTCAACGCTCGAAAAATAAGAAAAATGACTTTGAGATCGAATCAAACGGAAAGAGGCGATGCCATAAATGAAATAGGTGATTAGGTAAGTAGAAGGCAAATGCATAGAGCTGTGGGTGAAACAAGGCAGCTTTCAAACATGTCTGCTACCCTTTGTCTTGTCTGGTAGGCCAATTGCCTAATCTTTTGTGCGGCATTCCTCCCAAACCCCATGTGCCCCATCAATGCCTGACCTCTATGCCAAATGCATGTGCCACTTATCTTCTTATATTATAATAATTTAGTGTGACACTCGAGTAAAAGAGAAATACATGAATGAACCGAGACCACATCTAAACAAGAACGACTCTAAAGTCAACAGTGTACACCTTTCTTCTCAGTGACTTAATCATAGGAACTCTATGGTTAAGCGTATGCTGAAAGAACTCATGTTGGCCTACGAATAGTCTTTACTCTTAAGAAGTAAGGAATGCCGAGGTCATCAGGTGATAAATCTGGATTCCAAATTCTAATCTAAATCTTGGGCATGGGTTTTTAAGAACTCATGTTGGTCCAAGGATAGTCTTCACTCTTAAGAAGCGAGGAATGTTGAGGCCATCAGGTGATAAATCTGAATTCTGATGGGTCGTTAAAATCTATATGTTTTCGTTTATCAGTATCTTCATGAACATCTTCATAAAATCGAGTTCTCGACTTTTTCTTATGTCCGGGTATAGCCACGACATGACGTTATGGTAGAATTAGAGGTAAGAAAAATTGAATTGAATGGGAAGTGACCCACTTCCCATAAGATGTTCCTCACATTGAGAAATATGATATAACCATTTCATGTTGTCTACAAAAGAAGCCATTCACATGCTCCAACAAGACACAACTTAGCACCACTATACCTATTGTCCACATCTTAATAGTCATTGTATGAATGTGATTAATGTTCGTTCACATACCCTAACATGTGGAACGACGTGCACAACGAAACAAAATAAAGTGGTCCGTACAATATATCATCGTTTTTAAACAACAAATCAAAACCCTTGTTCCGTGTCGAGAGTAAATTCCAACTGCACCATTCTTGTACATAACTCTGTGCAAGCAATTCTTCAAGTGGAGCTCAAAGACCAGAAAGGAAGCTCTCGAGATAAGTTCACGTCGAAACTATAGCGGAATCACACCTAAAAACAGATCCGATTAGAATTTAATGATCCCGAAATTTAAAGACGAGTTATTAAAAAATAATGTTTCAAGAGTTGGTCAAAACAATAATGCTCCTCCAAAGTACTAATGACAAGATTTCCCAATAATTGTAGGGAAAAAAAATTGTGATTTGACCTTCAACGACTTTTTAAAAAAAATTAATTTTTTTATAATCCACCCATTTCGGGGACACACAATCCACATTCTTTGGGGCCAACGTCCTTACCGGCACACCGTCTCATGTCTACCCCCTTCGAGGAATAGTGAGAAAGCTGGCACATCGTCCGGTGTCTGGCTCTGATACTATTTGTAACGGCTCAGATCCACCGCTAGCAGATATTGTTCTTTTTCGGCTTTTCCTTTCGAACTCTCCCTCAAAGTTTTAAAACGCGTCTGCTAGGGAAGGTTTCCACATCCTTATAAATGGTGTTTTGTTCTCGTCCCACACCAATCAATATGAGACATCACAATTAAATTTTTTTTATTAGTCATGTAATCTCAAATAATTAAATTTTTTAATTAAGATTAAAAACTTGCAAATTTTTAATAATAATTAGATTAAGTTAATTATTATTATTATTATTATTATTGTGGTAGGAAATACTAATTTGGTAAATTGATTGATTTAATGATTGAAAAAAAGTAATTATGTGGTCAAATAATATCAAAATAAAAATAAAAATTATTTTTCTGCCAAGTCTTATCTTTTAATAATTTTAATAATATGAAAGGACGAAATTATTTTGAGTTATTTAATTCCACTCTTTGCCTTTGGATTTTTGCATTTAATTGTATTTCCATCCTTTTACCAAATAATAGATATTGGTGGGAATTATTGTTCAATTATTTCTAATAATAAAAATTGTTTTTTTGGAAATAAATATAATATTTTAATAAGACGTGTTTAATAATAAGTTACGTGTTTAAAAAATTTATTTAAATAATTGACGTAGTATTGGAGAGAAATGTTTAATCAATTAATGGCCATTTTTTGTGACACGAGTAAAGGAGGGGTATCTAATGAATCGAAACCACTGTATCATATCAATAAGATGCACTTTCGTTTTCAGGACACAGCGTCCTCGCTGGCACTCGTTCCTTTCTCTAATCAATGTGGGACCACCACCAAATCCACCCCCTTTCGGGGCCCTTACTGGCACACCGTCTTGTGTCTACTCTCTTCAAGGAACAACTTTCTCGCTGGCACATCGCCCAGTGTCTAACTTTGATACTATTTGTAATGGCCCAAACCCATAGCTAGTAGATATTGTTCTCTTTGGGTTTTCCCTTTCGGACTTACCCTCAAGGCTTTCACACGCTTTTAAGGTTATAAGGATGTTTCGTTCTCCTCCCCAACCAATGTGGGATATCATAGTAAGTAACGCGACCATGTCGCAGGGAATGTCTTGCCCATTAGAATAATTGTAACAGCCCAAGCCCACCACCATTAACGGATGTTGTCCTCTTTGAGCTTTCCCTCAAGGTTTTTAAAACACGTCTGCTAAAAAACAATGCTTCGTTTACCTCTCCAACCGGTGTGAGATGTCATAATCCACCCTCTTGAGACCCAGTGAACGTTCTCACTAGCACTCGTTCTTCTCTCCAATCGACGTAAGGTCTCGCAATAATGATGAGAGAAAAGGCGTAACCCTAACCGTAGAATTTGGTCGAAGAAAGGAACACAAAAGAGATAAGGTGTGGGGTTGGGCAAATCTTAATGGGTTACATGGTTTGTCCATTGATGGTTGGACAAAACTTTGTAATGTATACATTCCCATGAACACTTCTACATATAATGTTCCAAAACACATGTTCTATAATTATACACTTCCAAACACAAACCCATCCCTTTGCCATCTTCAAAAGGCCACGCCTTTTTCAAAACACCCATTTATTTGAATTCGACCGATATGATTGTGTTTGATTGAACGGAGGTGTCCTAGACAAGGTAATAGACCTCAGACATGCAACGACCATAAAAAAAAAAAATTTAAGGGAGAAGGACGTGATCTGTAAAATAAGAGAAATTTTAAGGAATTTCTAGGGTCACAATGTCCAAGATTCAGAATCATATGACCTTGACCTTCCCCTGATCAACACGAGTTCATTCATGATGCTTTCTGCTCACTTTCATGGAGGTCACCCAACATAAAATAGCTTCCGTGAGGGTGGTCACGGTTTATTCATGTACTCCTCTTTTATTTCAGTGTCTCGAGAATTTGACTAAAATTTAAATATATTTTTTAATTAAAAAAAATGAAATAAATAGTAAAATAATGTTTGGTGTGAATTTATGTATGGGCATAATTATTAATTGTATTCTCCAATTAATTGGCCAACTCATCCAATAAAAGTTGCCATATTTAGTTTATGGAGGGAATATAGAAACAACAAAAGGAAAGTTTATTTAATTATTTTTTTTTGAAAAGACAACAAAGGAAAGTTATTAATTGTTCCGTTTTCATTTTTTTTATTTTAATTAAATTCTTCCTTTTTTTTTAATAAATATATTTAACATTTTTAAAAATTTAAAAATTTAAATATTTAATTATTAGACACCTTTTAAAAATTTAACAATTTATTTGACAGAACCTTAAAAAATTAGACCCAAACGAACATCTTTCGTGACCCTCAGCTCGAGAATACAATCTCAATCGACCCAAACTCGCCTCTTCCAATTTTCTTGGTGGTCGGGTCTTTTTTGTATTTTAGTTCGTTTTTTTTTTTGAATTTTGTATAAACTAATTTTTTTAATAGATAAAATGATATAAATTGATATACTTTGTGCATAAATTCATAATTTAAATTATATAATTATCAAAATTTATAATTTTTTCTTTCAATAAAAATAAATTTGAAAAAAAATAGAGGAGAAAAGGACAAATGGCACGTGGATATATGAGTTTAAATAGTTTTATTATTATTATTATTTGTAACTAAAATAAAAAATAAAAAAATTGCATGTAATGTGCTGTACACGTGCAGTTGGATTTTCAGTCATTTTTATTTCCCCTATTTAATATTTTAAATTTATATTAATAAATCCTTTTTTCCCTATTTTTTTATAAATATAGTAATAATAAATAAATAAACGCTGCCTTCCATTCTTCCCCTTCTTCTTCTTCTTCTTCTTCCACTCTGCACAAATAACGAAGTGAACAAACTTCCCAAGGCGGCTCCACAGATTCATTCATTCATTGATTCATTCATTCCTCACAAATTTAGGCACAGAAAAACAAACCCATTTCTTTAATTCTCTTAAATTTCTTCTTTGATCAAACAAAAACAGAACCCCATTTCTTCTTATCATTCTGTTGCTTTGTTTTGCGTTTGCTTAGCAAAAGAAGTAATATCTTCTCCTGTCTTAGTTTCATTTCAACACATTTGTACTGTAAAACTTTGTTTTCTTTATTGTTTGTGAGCTGAGGAATTTTCTCCTTGAGATACTCTGTTCTTGCATGGAAACTGTTTGTTAAAAGGTCTAAATGGGTGAAGAATCTTTGTCAATGCTCCTCCATGACAGAGCTGTGGAGCAGGTATGTGTTCCTTTGTTGTATTGGGTTTCTTCCATTTCTCCTTTGATATATGATTTTCAACCTGTTTTGTGAAGTTTTTTCTCTTGTTGAATTGATTCTTGAAGACTTGAACATGGTTCAGTTCATTTCTCTTTTCAAGTGATGAAATGGGAGTGAACTTTGGGTTGTGAAGTTGTAGGAGCTCATGGGCTCATTTGATATACATTAGTCTATGCTGTAAAGGGCCAATTTCTTACTATATCTATAGCCATGCCATTTGCCAAGTTTTGTTTTGAAGAGTTTTGATAAAGTGTAGAGAAAACCATCTTAAGTTTTAGTGTTGTAAAGGTATCGGAACTATATCAAATTTGCAGAAGGTAATGTTTTGTTTTGCAGGCAATTCTGTCTATGAAGAAGGGTGCTTACCTTTTGAAGTCTAGGCGTAGAGGCAAACCCAAATTCTGTCCTTTCAGGCTTTCCATGGTAAGAATATACAACATAGATTAGTTGGAGTATGTGGAAACTGGTTTTGATATCCAAATAACGATATGCAACATGTAGAATGCTTTATGTGAAATGTGAAAGGAGTGGTGTGACCACACATGTAATAGCCCAAACCCACCGCTAACTGATATTGTTCGCTTTGGCCTGTTACGTACCGCTGTCAGCTTCACGATTTTAAAACGCGTCTCCTAGGGAGAGGTTTCCACACCCTTATGAAGAATGTTTTGATCCCCTCTCCAACTGATATGGGATCTCATAATCCACCCCCTTGGGGACCTAGAGTCCTCGCTGGCACACCTCCCGATGTATGGCTCTGATACCATTTGTACCAGCCCAAACCCACCGCTAGTAGATCTTGTTTGTGTTGGCCCATTTTGTATCGCCATCAGCCTCAGTTTTAAAACGTGTCTTCTAGTGAGAGGTTTCCACACCCTTATAAAGAACGTTTTGTTCCTCCCTCCAACCGATGTGAGATCTCACAATCCACCCCCTTGGGGACCAGCGTCCTCTCTGACACACTCCCTGGTGTTTGCTCTAATACTATCTGTAACACCCCAAACCTACCGTTAGCAGATATTGTCCGCTTTGGCCCGTTATGTATAGCCGTCAACCTCATGGTTTTAAAACGCATCTCCTAGAGAGAGGTTTTCACACCATTATAAAAATGTTTCATTCCTCTCTCCAACCGATATAGGATCTCACACCACAATTCATATTTCTGTTTTCTTTTCAAAACTAGATGAGCTGCCATTCAGGAATCTACAAAAGCAGTTGAAAAATCATGTGAGATTGCAACAGTGTCTTAACTCTGTCAAAATCATCATCTGGTTCATTTCATGAAGTTTCTGAAACCTCGTGATAGTTATACAGTAAATTGTTGTTGATATTTTATTCTATCATCATAGTTTCTTGCGCCATGTTATATTTTTAATGGCACTAAACAAACCACTCTCCATGGTTAATGAACTTGTCTGATTTCTCTGTTTTCTAGACCTTGTGTTGCTAAAAATTTTGGTTCGGTGTATTTTAGTAGTGATCGATAAACCTGCCTCTTTGTCACCTAGGACCCACCTTATTTAAAAAAATGAGTTCCCTTTTTTAAGGTTTTTATCTGCTGCTAAAGTAAAACGAGTTAGCTACTTTCTTTATACTTAACGGTGAAATCAAACTTTATTTTCTTGATTTCAGGATGAGAAATTCTTAGTTTGGTATTCTGGAAACGAGGAAAAGCAACTTCGATTAAGCTCAGTAATGAAAATTATTCCAGGAAAGATGTCAGTAAGTATAAAAACACCAATGCCTCTTAACATCTGCATTTGCAACCCTTTGCTCCTTACATTCAAATGAATGCTATTGAATCAGCCAAGTGTTGTAAACCAACTTCAACCCACAAAG
This sequence comes from Cucurbita moschata, assembly GCF_002738365.1. Taxonomy (NCBI): domain Eukaryota; kingdom Viridiplantae; phylum Streptophyta; class Magnoliopsida; order Cucurbitales; family Cucurbitaceae; genus Cucurbita; species Cucurbita moschata. The sequence continues at coordinate 1,603,787 of NW_019268530.1, forward strand.
AAGCCCGAATCCTTTTCGCTAATTTACGCTAACGGCGAGCGTTCACTTGATCTGGTAAAGCTTGTTCGTTGCTATTATAGGCTTTGTTGTTTGAGATTTTAGCTGGTAAAGATGGCATTGATAGATTTCTTTTGTCATCTTTTGTGCAGACATGTAAGGACAAAGCACAAGCAGATTGTTGGATTTTGGGGTTGAAATCTACAATATCAAGGAATTACCATCCAAGGCCATTAGCTAGTTTAAGGGATCATAGAGGAATTGTATCTTGTGCCAATAGTCCTGCTGGTTTTGTTAGAAGAAAGTACAATCTTGGACTTCTGGAGGACAGTACAGACTTCCCACAGGTTTTAGTTACCCATGTCCTATAGTTCCTTACTATAATCAATATGTAACTTTTTCATGAGATGTTTGAGTACTCATTTTAAGAGTTTATGTATTGTTTTCTGTGGTGCGCTTCAACTAAAATGTACTATGCTTGAAGGTACGCAGCTTGTGTGGCAGTCCTACTCTTTCGCTTTCGGAACGATGCCTATCTCATGGCTTATCTCATTCCTTTGATAGCTTCTATCCGTCGGATGGACAGAGTGAAGGCGATATCTCTGCTCGAGTTACTCCGCTTATTGAACCTGATGCACTTAAGAGGGGATCATTGGACGAAGTGGTTCATGGAAAGAATGTGCTCAGTAGACTTGTCGTACCTGTTCATACATCTCCACGTATCGAAAAGAACAATAGTCTGAAGGATGTCATGATCTGGGGAGAAGGTATAGAAGGTGGGCTGATAGGTGGTGGAATTGAAAGGTCTGCTAGCCAGAAAGGAATGCTTGTAGATGCATTGTTACCAAAACTTTTAGAGTCTACTATGATGTTGGACGTGCAAAGAATATCGTTAGGAGGAAAACACGCAGCCGTGATTACGAAACACGGTGAAGTCTTCTGTTGGGGTGAAGGGAAGGGCGGTAGACTTGGGCATAAGATTAATATGGACTTAGACCAACCGAAACTAGTCGACTCGCTTAATGGGATCTCAGCTAAATCTGTTGCATGTGGTGAGTATCAGACATGTGCTTTGACAAATGGTGGAGAAGTTTATACATGGGGTGACAGTAGGTTTGGTGCTGATTTTGAATGTGAGCAGAAGGTAAGAAGTCCATGGCTGCCACAACAACTTTCTGGTCCTTTGAATGGCATAACCATATCGAATCTCGCTTGTGGAGAATGGCATACTGCAGTTGTTTCAGCGTGCGGGCGGTTATTTACGTATGGTGATGGAACATTTGGAGCTCTTGGACATGGGAATCTCATAAGCTTGTCCCAGCCAAAAGAGGTCGAATCTTTAAATGGTTTGTGGGTAAAATCTGTGGCATGTGGATCATGGCATACAGCTGCTATTGTTGATATCATGATTGACCGTTTCAAGTTCGAGAATTCGGTTGGGAAACTATTTACATGGGGTGATGGTGATAAAGGGAGGCTAGGCCATGCTGACAATGAGCGTAAGCTCTTACCAACGTGTGTCGCCCCACTCGTTGATTCTAACTTTGTTCAAGTTTCTTGTGGACGAATGTTGACCGTTGGGCTCACGAATCTTGGTAGAGTTTACACAATGGGAAGCTCCATACATGGGCAACTAGGAAATCCAAGGTCAAGGGATGCATCAGTAGCTTTAGTTGAAGGAGAGCTCAAAGAAGAGTTTGTTAGTGCCATAGCTTCTGGTTCCTATCATGTCGCTGCACTAACGTCAAGCGGACGTGTTTACACGTGGGGGAAGGGCGCATACGGACAATTAGGTTTGGGCGATTCGGATGATAGAAATTTGCCTACTTTTGTTGAAGCTCTAGGAGAGCAGCAGGTAGAAAGTATAGCCTGTGGATCAAATGTCACAGCGGCTATCTGTTTGCATAGATCTATCACTTCAAGTGACCAATCTGCTTGTTATGGATGTAAATTGCCTTTTGGGTTTACAAGAAAGAAGCATAATTGCTATCACTGTGGTCTCTCTTTCTGCAGAATGTGTAGCAGTAAGAAGACTATGAACGCTGCTTTGGCTCCCAGTCGAACCAAAGCTTTTCGAGTTTGTGATCCATGCTTCAACAATTTACAACGACATAGGACGAAGAATTCATTGGTGCAACAGAAAGCATCTGCTTTCGAAAGAGTAGACAAGAAAAGTATGAGTTCTAAGCATGGTCAGCTGCTGTCACCTACAAAACAAAACATTGATGAAATGCAGTCTCATTGGAAATTCATAAACCATGGCGAAAACCGAGAGCATTTCGAACAACTTTCTTTTTCGACCAGTGGAATACCGAGCTGGGGGCAAGTTTCGTGTCCAGCTTCATTTAAAACGTGCAGTATAGAGAACATGAAAACTCTTATTCCTCCTCCATCTCAAAATCAAACATCTGTTAATGCTTTAGTTCACCTGAAATCGCCTAATTCGGGTGCCATCGGTATCGAGAGATTTGTGTATGGATCCAGTGAGAAACTAAGTGAAGAAGTTCAGAGGCTAAGAGCTGAGGTATTCTTACACTTCCCATCTTACAATGTTGCTGTAATTATGTCCTTGGCCTGTATGTGTGTATTGCAGCTATTATATGTAACGTCTCAAGCTCACCGTTAGCAGATATTGTCTTCTTTGGGCTTTCCCTCAAGGTTTTTAAAATGCATCTGCTAGAGAGAGGTTTCCATACAGATTGTGAGATCCCACATCGGTTGCGAAGGAGAACAAAACATTCTTTATAAGGGCGTGGAAACCTCTCCCTAGCAGACGTGTTTTAAAAACCTTGAAGGGAAGCCCAAAAGGGAAAGCCCAAAGAGGACAATATCTGCTAGCAGTCGGCTCGAGCGGTAACAACTTAAGATCTCTTCAAACTTCCTTTTGGAGTTAAAACTTATGCCCAATGATACAATTTGTTTCTGCTGGATTGTGTTTCAATTCTGTCAATGAATGGACGAGTTTATAACCAAATCGTTACATCCTTTTAAGGTGAAGAGCCTCGAACTCCAATGTCACGATAGAGACGAGAAGATGCAGAAATGTGGACAAAAGATAGAAGAAGCTTGGTCTGTTGCAAGGGAGGAAGCAGCCAAATGCAAGGCAGCAAAGGAGGTCATAAAAGCTTTGGCACTAAGGGTAATCTCTTACATTTCTTCCTTTATCAACTTTCAAACACGGTTCTTGCTATAACCACTCGTTTTCGAGCTGATGACTGATCGAAGAAGAACTGCTACTGTTGTTACAGCTTCAGACAATGTCGGAGAACATTGTCAGTCGACGAGATGCAAAAGATGAAGTTGATGCAAATAAACCACATGTTACACCAGTTCACTCCCCCTCTGCTGCAATTTGTTTACCCCCTGAGGTTCAACTGCCCAAAGACAGACTAATAGGTGATAGTTTATACAACTCTCCCATTGTCTTCTCCAATACATTCAAATCGTTGTACGGGAGACACGCATTCCGACACGTTACTAAGTCGACGGATCCAGATCCAAACACTGACCGGACATCTTCGAAAAATGGAACTGCAAATTGTTTGAAAGATGAATGGATAAAACAGTATGAACCTGGTGTATATATTACATTTACAAGTCTACCAGGTGGACACAAGGGGCTCAAGAGAGTGAGATTCAGGTATTATTCACTTATCCATTTCACCTTCAAATTTATGCTTCACTTGAAAGTGTATGCACTTCAATGCCTAAAATGATTAGTTCATACCGTGAGATCTCACATTGGTTGGAGAGAAGAACGAACAATTTCTTATAAGAGTGTAGAAACCTCTATCTAGTAGACGCGTTTTAAAAGTTTTGAAGGAAAACCCAAAAGAAAAAGTCTAAAGAAGACAATATCTGCTAGCGGTGGGTTTGGGCTACTACAAATGGTATCAAAGCCAGACACCAGGTGGTGTGCCAGCGAAGGCGCTGGGCCCTCAAGGGGAGTGGATTGTGAGATCCCACATCGGTTGGAGAGGGGAACAAAACACTTCTTATAAGAGTGTGGAAACCTCTCCCTAATAAACGTGTTTTAAAACTGCGAGGCTGAAGACAATATCTACTAGCGGTGGGCTTGAGTTGTTACATATGTCTTCTTATTATTAGCATTGTTAGATATTCTTGTAAGTTTTGTTTTCTAATATTTCGATGGGTGTTCGTTTTATTGCATTGGAATGTTTCTCGTGTTATCGAAGTAACTTAACGTAGTTACTTGGTATTGCGTTTGCAGTCGAAGAAGATTTTCGGAGAGGGAAGCAGAGAAATGGTGGGAAGAGAATCAAGTTATAGTATACCAAAAGTATGGCATTGAAGGATATACCAATTCAAATCATAGCCACATAGAGGACTAAAAATAATTCATACTTTTTTCCCCTTCAGAGTTTTTCCATCGTAAATGAACACTAAGAAATGTCGTCAGTCTCACTGTTTCTAAACGTTAGTAGATATTAACCGTTTCGGCCCATTACATATTGTTATCAGTCTCACTGTTTCAAAATGCGTCTATTAAGGAGAGATTTCTACACTCTGATAAGAAATGTTTCGTTCTCCTCTCCAATCAATGTGGGATCTCACAACTCTTAAGTACCACAGATTCTCTAATAAATGATTTGCTTACGATCCAACTCATAAACTAATTCCCTCTTAGGCAATATCGAGGTGAAATTGAAAGACCACCTTACCATAATGATAAGAACCATAGGCCCTAAGGAATCAATAAGATTTATTAAAAAATTTAAAAATTTGAGATATCATATTACAAACCGACAGTGACATCTGGCCATGTCCCATTGAAAGTGACACTTATTTTTTCCTTGCCATACGATTAAAGATACTCATGGCCATAGGTATCCACATAAAGGGATTGGTCACAACACTGCTACCAATTAACGTCCACAATTTCACATCTACGATAAATTATTAGTCGATGCAAGCTCAGCCAACATCAATATCCACAATTTCACATCTACAATCAATTATTAGTTGATGCAAGCTTAGCCAACGTCAATATCATAGCATGATATGATTGATTTTTTTTTTTTCCCTGGTCATTTCACCCTTAAATTTTATGTTCGAATTGGTGTTTAAAATTTAAAAAGGAAAAATAGATAATCGGGGATATATATGAGTTGGGTTTGACCCAATTTTCAACTTGTCGGTAGAGCTTGTGAAATTTCCATCAAATCAACCAAAATCACGTGATCATTGCTGTGTTTTGTTTGCATTTGAGGTGTATCACTGGCGTGGTTCGTATCCAATCATTATCGTTTGTTTAGATATGTGAAATTGACAATGAATAGGTGAGTAATTTCTTAGATTTGACCATTTGTTCCTCGATTTTTGTGAATTTTTGTGGCACTTTTGCTTAGATGTATTAAGCCCCGGTGGCACCACAGTCAAATTGATTAACTCTCATTTTGAACGTTTTTCAACGGTTAGATACATGTATATGAGGAATGTACTAATCTGTATACATGTTAACTAGTTTTGAACCGTTTATATCCTTTAATTTTACTCTATGTTACTATGAATGTATGCATATCTAACTCCAACAAATGTCAAGTATTTTTAATATCGAGGCCTTCTGTAGAGGTGTAGTGAAAGGTGTTAAAACTCTGTTTACCTCTATAAAATTGTCATTTAAAAATAATAATAATAAGGGGAGCAAACAAACAAATTTCATAATACTAATTCAAAATACTAATAATTATTAATAATTAAAGATAAGCAATTATTAACGGTAAGTTGTTATCATCACATCATCAATTAATTAATTAATTTGATATTAAAGGTCTAAAAGAGAACGATCAAAAATAGTAGTTATACTAGTTCCTATGAAGACTGTCAATATGTTTTACTTGTACTTTCACGTCTTTTCAACATGTACTCTTGAATTTTCTAGACGTTTATATTGACGGATCGATTTAGGAAGTTTTTTATTTTTTTTGAATAAATGAAATGCTCGGTAAGAAGTACAAGTACCACGTTTAATTATTTTCTTGAAATGTATAAATTTGCAATGAAAGCCTTATCTTGACTTTAAATATGCAGCAATAACTCAGCAACAGAGCTTCAAACACATTCACAAAAATGGTTGAGCTTGAAATAGTGTGTAAAGAAACCATCAAGCCCCCATCTTCAACCCCATCAGAGCTTAGAAATCACCCCCTCTGCTTGATTGATCAACAAGCCCCTAACCATTATATAATGCTTCTCTATTTCTATGATAACCGCAACACCGTCGACCCCGGCCGCCTGAAGGATAGCCTCTCAAAGGCCTTGACTGTCTACTACCCTTTCGCCGGCCGCCTCCAAAAGGGTGGCAACTCCATCGACTGCAATGACATGGGCGCCATGTATTCAGAGGGAAAGCTCCGGTGTCCCATGTCGGAAGTTATGAACAACAAGCTGCAACTCGACCAGATTTTGAAGCTGGTTTGTTTAGATCATGACACAAATGGAAATGACACAGACCCAAGATTCAATCCTTTGTTGTCCGTTCAGTTGTTCCATTTTGAATGTGGAGGAGCAATGATGTCTGCGTCTTGCTATCACAAAGTGGCGGATTTGGCCTCCTTGACTAACTTCGTGAATGATTGGGCTTCCATTGCTCGTAGCTCCGGCGGCGACATGCTGCCTGCAGTTACTCCTCTGTTCAACGCGGCCAGTTTTTTCCGGCCGGAATTGGACGCCGGCGGTAACCCATCTGGGGATGAAGGTTCTGAAGCAAAGGGAGGCGGTAAAAAGGTTTTTTTGAAGAGATTGGTGTTTGAGGGCTCGAAGATTGAGGCTCTTAAAGCTATGGTTTCTGAGAAAGTGGCAAATCCAACTCGTGTTCAGATTCTCACTGCCTTCATCTACAAAGCTGCCCTTTCTGCTAAAATTTTAGTGACAGGTGCGTGTGACAGTACTAAATGTTGATATTGTCCACTTTAAGTATAAAAGTTCTCTCTCATGGTTTTGCTTTTGGTTTCCCCAAAAGACGTAAATTAAGTATGTTTGACGGTACTAAATGTTGATATTGTCCACTTTGAGCATACGCTCTCATGGCTTTATCTTTGAGTTTTTCAAAAGGCCTCGTACCAATAGAGATATATTTTTTACTTATAAACTCATGATCATTTTTCAAATTAGCCAACGTGGGGTTCCATCCCAACAATCCTCCCCTCGAACAAAGTACACTATAGAGCCTCCTCTGAGGCCTATGGAACCCTCAAATAGTCTCCCCTTAATTGATGCTCGACGCTTAGTCACTTTTGACTACACATTTGAGGTTCACAACTTCTTTGTTCAATATTTGAAAATTTTATTGACAAGGCTCAGTTAAAGGCATGACTCTGATACTATGTTAGAAACCACAACCCTCCACAATGGTGTAATATTGTTCACTTTGCTTTTGGTTTTCCCAAAGGCCTCATACCATTAGAGATGTATTCCTTACTTATAAACCCATGATCATTCCCTTAATTAACTAACGTAGGACTCCCTCCCAACAATCCTCAACACTAAATAGATACCGTAATAGTTTTGTGATAGAAAAACGCTTGGAATGCATTTTAAACTCTCTATACATTCGATCACTTTTGTGCTAATTTCTTCGACAAAAAAGGGAATTGGCCGACGACAAGTCTACTGCAGACGGTCAACATCCGAAGCCGAATGGAGCCACCATTGGAAGAGAAACTAATAGGGAACATACTCTCATTCTTCATTGCATCATCAACCACGGAGGAGGGGAGGGAAATGGAGATATGGGACTTAGTGGGAGACATGAAGAGAAGCTTTGAAGAGTTCTGCAGGGAGTTCCCAAAGAACTGCAGAGCGGAAGAATGGAGTTGGCTTTACAAATTACATGCCAAAGAGAAAATGGAGAGGTTGGGAAGTGGAGGAGGGGATCATGTTGTGTATTGTTGTAGTAGCTGGTGCAAATTTCCACTGTACGAGGCAGATTTTGGATGGGGGAAACCTATATGGATTACTGTTCCAGATTTTGACACCAAAAATCTGATTATATTGATGGATGCAAGAGATGGCGAGGGAGTTGAAGCGATGGTGAGCTTGGAGGAGGAGGAAATGGCTGTGTTTGAGCAAAATCAAGAGCTTCTCTCCTTTTGTGAGCTAAGAACCTAGCTGCTAGCTGCTCAAATTTATTGAAATTTAAATTACCCATTCCAAATTGAATTTCTTTGTACATTTGGACAACAAATCTAGTTTCAACGATTGTTATGAAGTATTAATATCCATTTGAACATTTGGGTAACAAGTCCAACCCTAAAAGATCATAAGATGACTTCATTTTACTCTTGGGAATGAAGTCAAATGTCATCCCAACTTCATAGCAACGATAATTGTTAGGAGTGTTTGATAACTCGAAAAATCCAATCAATACAACTTAACTTATACGGTTTGAGTTGGATTATGAAAATCAACTAATACCATCAAAATCAACTAATGGTAAACTAATGTCATCCAACCCAACCCACAAATGTCACCAAAATCAACTAATGATACCAGACATGACACAAATTAGAGCTTAGACAACGGTTATACAAAACTATATATGGTAAATGATATAGAAAGTGTACATGCCTGAAGTCATCCCTCCAAATTTTTTAACCAATATTCTCGCATTTTCTTTCCTCTGTTCTTTTATGTTCATCTAAATATTCTTTGGGTTGATCTAAATCAAGTATGGTTGTGCCAATCTTAAAAAATGCAACACAGTAATGAACAAGAAAAATACTAAAACCAGACAGATATAATGCATAATTTGTCACAATAATAGATCAAAATTCTAAGAACATAGTTCAAGCACAGGAAATCGAACCTTTCCGTATTTCTCCGAGTTTTTTCACTTCCTCCACTATTTCAGATCTCACGGTCTGAGAGTTTCCTTGCCGTCGATTACGGTAGCTTTGTGCTCGGATTCGGACGCCATTTTTGCAGGTGACAAGGCGAAAATGCTTATCCCTCCTGAATTGCTACCAGTGACAACGGCTCTCGCAGAAGGTTGTAAAGGATGAGCTGAGATCGAGAAGGATCGATCTTAGACTCGATGACTCGGTGCAACCATGAAATCGCAGTTGAGGAATCTGAGGGGCTTTGATTTGGGCGATGGACTGTGGCTCATGAGAAGTGGATCCGTTTATGAAGATAGCTATGCATTGTTTGGGCTATTTTGTTTGAGAAAGATTTATTTATTTTTAATTATATATATTTTCATTGTTTTAGTTTCAATTTAATTTATTATATATTAACATTTTTTAATTTAATTTATTATTATATTTACATTAATTTATTTTTTTAATTCAATCGTTGCCCTAATTTTTTTTATCAATTAGTTCTTGTCAAATTTTAACATGACTGAAAAATGCTAAAAAATAATGAACTAAAATTGAAAATTTGTAAATAATAGTAATTAATTTTTTTTAATTTATAATATATTTCTAAACTTTTAATGTGCTCTCTAAATATTTTTAATATCAGGTTAAATTATAACTTTTTTTAATCTCCTATATTTGTCATTTTTAATGTCAGGTTAAATTATAACTTTTTTTAATCTCCTATATTTGACCGTAAAAATATATATGTCTCTGGTAAAAATAAAAGATTGTATCATTATACTATTAAATTTCTAGTTTTAAAATTGTTCGGGTCTGAACTTTGTTCTTTTTTTTTTGTGCTTAAATATTTCTCAAATTTTATTTTATTAATTAATTTATGTGTGACTCTACGATCCCAAGAATATTATGGTTCTAATAGGATTTTTCTTTTGGTGTTGTCTCATTCTAACGCCTCGATTTTTCGTCAGGACTACCTTCACGTTCTCGCAAGCTTGAGTAAGTTTCTCTCCGATAGTTTTACTCGACTCACTATTGTCATCACCAGAAATGTGTCGAGCCTTCATATCCTCTATGTAAGCAAAAGAAGAGGGCGAGAGATATTTGATGAACATATATTTTTGGCTTCCATATTTATAGCGGAGGAGAAGAGTAGCTTTACTTTTAAAAATATATATATATATATATATATATATTTACAGTAAGGCCCGCACACGCCCGTGACTCGGATAAGAGTTTTAAAATGCGTCGAGAGATTTCTACACTCTTATAAGAATGTTTCGTTGCCTAACCGATGTGGGATCTCTTCAACCTTGAGTACCACAGATTCTCTACTAAAAATAATTTGTTTATGATCCAAGCATAAACTAACTCTCTCAGACGAAGTCAATAAGACGGCACATTCCATTGCTCAAATCCCAAAAATCATCGTTAAAAGAACTAATCTACTACTTTATGAGTGAATTCCACTTACGTCCCTTTGTTTGGTTTTTATTCGTACTAATCTTAAATTTACACAATATTAGATAATGTTATACACAATTAGCAGTCCAACTCAATCATTGCAGAAACAATCAAATTTATTAGATGTGAGATATTATTTTTCTAATCATTGCAAAGAAGTGACTCCTTGGTTTTCCTTGCCATATAATTAAACATATTCAAAGTCATACGCATCCACGTAAAGGGATGGGTCACAATGATGCCACCAATTAACGTCCACAATTCCACATCTAATCACACCAATGGGTTACTCTTTGTGATAAAAAAAAAAAAAAAAAAGTCATTTTAGGTTACAATTGATGTTTAGAATTTTAAAAAGAAAAAAGACAATCGATGATATATGTAGATTGGGGTTGACCCAATTTTCAACAGGTCGATAGACCTCATGAAATTTCCGTCAAAATCACGTGATCATCATTGTAATTTTTTTTTATGATACCTGATTGATTAACCCAGTTTTGAAAAGTTTACGTCCCCTAATTTTGTTGTAAACGTGCTAACCCCAACAAAGGATTACTTGTTACATTTATTATTATTATTTATTTTTTTAAGCATAATAAAATAATAAAAATAATAACGTGAGAAGATAAATTTTTTTTTAATTTATTATTATTTTGAAATATATAATATAATGCAAAAATAATCACGTGAATCACGTGAATTTTTTTCTTAATTTAAATAATATATTATCTAATATTATACCTAATTAAATTTTTAATAAATAATCAAAATTGCTGGACTTTAAATATGCAGCCATAACTCAAAAACAGAGCTTCAAACATACTCACAAAGATGGTTGAACTTGAAATTGTGTGTAAACAAACCATCAAGCCCTCGTCTTCAACCCCATCGGAGCTTAGAAATTACCCCCTCTGCTTGCTTGATCAACATGCCCCTTACATGTCTATAATGCCTCTCTATTTCTACGACGGCGGCAACACCGTCGACTCCGGCGGCCTGAAGGACGGCCTCTCAAAGGCCTTGACGATCTACTACCCTTTTGCCGGCCGCCTCCAAAAGGGTGGCAACTTCATCGACTGCAACGACATGGGCGCCATGTACTTAGAAGGAAAGCTCCGGTGCCCCATGTCGGAATTTATGAACAAGCTGCAAAGCGACGAGGTTTTGAAATTGGTTCGTTTAGAACATGACACGAATGGGAAGGACACAGACCCAACATTCAATCCTTTGTTGTCTGTTCAGTTGTTCCATTTTGAATGTGGAGGAGCAATGGTGTCTGTGGTTTTCTCTCATAAAGTGGCGGATTTGGCGTCATTGGCTCAGTTTGTGAATGATTGGGCTTCTATTGCTCGTAGCTCCGGCGGTGGTATGCTGCCGGAAGTCAGTCCTCTGCTCAATGCGGCTAGTTTTTTCCGGCCGGAATTGGATGCCGGCAGTTACCCATCTGGGGATGAAGGTAAAAAGGTTTGTTTGAAGAGATTGGTGTTTGAGAGCTCGAAGATTGAAGCTCTTAAAGCTATGGTTTCTGAGAAAGTGGAAAATCCAAGTCGTGTTCAGGTGATCACTGCCTTCATCTACAAAGCTGCCCTTTCTGCTAAAATTTCAGTCAAAGGTGAGTTAAAGTTGGTTTAAATCAGCTTTCCTTTTGAATTGTCCAAATATTTCATACTTATAAATTCATTAATTGGTACGACTCTCCATGCTAACAATTCTCCCCTCAAACAAAGTACACTATAGAGCCTCCTCTGAGGCCTATGGAGCCCTTGAACAACTTCCCCTTAATTGAAGCTCGACACTTGAGTCACTTTTGACTATACTTGAAGATTTTATTAACATAGCTAAGTTAAGGGTATGACTCTAATATCATGTTAGGAACCACAACTCTCCACAATGGTATGATATTGTCCACTTTAAGCATAAACTCTCATGACATTACTCTTAGTTTCCCAAAAATGTCTCGTACTAAAAGACATAGTATTCTTTACTGATAAACCCATGATCAATCCCTAAATTATAGCCAAGTTCCTAAATTATAGCCAACGGAACTCCCTCCCAACAATCTTCGAACACTAAATAGATACAGTACTAGTTTTGTGAAAGAAAAACGCTTGGAATGCATATTTATTATCTCTCTATACACATTCGATAACTTTTGTGCTAATTTCTTGGACAAAAAAGGCCATTGGCCAACGACGTCGACTCTACTACAGGTGGTGAACATCCGAGGGCGAATGGAGCCACGATTGGAAGAGAGATTAATAGGGAACATAGTCACATACTTCATTGCATCATCAACCAAGGAGGAGGAGGGGAGGGAAATGGAGGTATGGAAGATAGTGGGAGACATGAAGAGAAGCTTTGAAGACTTCTGCAGGGAGTTCCCAAAGAAGTGCAGGGCGGAAGAATGGAATGGGCTCTACAAATTGCATGCCAAACAGAAAATGGATAGGCTGATAAGTGGTGGATGGGATCATGCTGTGTACTGTTGCAGTAGCTGGTGCAAATTTCCACTATATGATGCAGATTTTGGATGGGGGAAGCCTATGTGGATTACTGTTCCAGATTTTGACTCCAAAAATCTGATTATGTTGATGGATGCAAGAGATGGGAAGGGAGTTGAAGCCATTGTGAGATTGGAGGAGGAGGAAATGGCTGTGTTTCAGCAAAATCAAGAGCTTCTCTCCTTTTGTGACCTAAGAACTTAGCTCTCCTACCAATTACTCATTCCAAATTGAATTTCTACGAGTGTTAATGAAGTATTAATATCCGTTTCAACATTTGGGTAACAAGTCCGATCCTAGAAATCATTAAAGATTGAGGCAGACTTCATTTTAGTCCTCGGAATAAAGTCAAATGTCATCCTAACTTCACAGCAACCATAATTGTTAGGAGTGTTTAAAAAACTCGATCACTCAAAAAATTCAATTAATACATTTATAATTGGGTTGGGTTAGTTGTTTGGATTGCAAAAATCAATTGAGTTAGATCCAAAGAGCGTCACAACCCAACCCAACCCGACCCAATCTAATCTAACCTAATCTAACCTAATCTAAATGTACTAATCCAACCGACAAATGCCATCAAAATCAACTAATCGTACCAAACATAGCACAAAATAGGTAGACCATTTATTTATAAATTTCTAAGGAAGTCCCACAAGGATCCATATTTAACATTCAACAAGCTAAAATTATTCATTCTTCAAGATATCCACACGATTATTAAGGTTTTTATTTTCCCTACAAAATTGTCTTCTCAAATATGCAAGACCTTAGAAACACAACAATGAAGCCACTTGGTATGTATGGGTATGGTATCACTGCTCGATCACACGCTTAGCCCCATCTAGAGTGTTCCTAAGCAGCATGGCAACAGTCATAGGACCCACACCACCGGGAACAGGAGTTATCCAACCAGCCACTTTACTAGCTTCCTGGAAATCTACATCCCCAACCAGCCGGTAGCCCGACTTTCTGGTTGGATCATCAACTGCGTTTGTACCAACATCAATCACTGCAGCACCTGGTTTTATCCAACTGCCCTTGATCTAACATCAACCAACAAAATCAATAAGCTAACAGAATTAATACTCTCTACTAGCAGATATTACTGGCCTGCAATGGCCATGCCTGTTTCTTAATGTTTCTGCCAATGTTTAAGGTCTCTGTACATATTTAACCTCTTCATCTTTCTGGAACTTTGATCCATGATTCTATTTAGTTTTATCGATATTGTTAACTACTTTGATTCAACACTATGTGGGAGCTAGAGATAGAAGAACGTAGATAATTGGACAAAATAAAGTCCAGCTCACTTCCGATCAGAAGAAACCATTCGTTTCATTAAACCGAAGAAACACGTAGCAATTATGGACAAAACCCACCATTTTTATTTCCCCCATTTACTCATCTTCATTCAAATCCCCATTACCCATTTCTTCCAAAACCTAGGTTTTTGCAAACTTCCAACCAGCCCTGCTGCAATGGAGTTCAGATCACGTCTCTTTAAAGATTGTTATGATCGCTTGGATCCAAATGGAAGCATTATGATTACCTATGCTACTCAAACTTGGAGGACTTGTGGATATGTGGTGAGTTTAATGCTTGTGCTTAAGTTTCCTCACGACTTCCTCTCTCCTCCCCTACACCACCAGCCATGTCTTCCCAACAATCCCACCAGTCTTCTTCTCAACCTCCTCAATTCCGATTGAGGTAGCTTCGGCTAAATATTAATTGTCAGAAATTGGAACTTTTGGGTGTTGGGTTAGATTCACAGCAAGCTGAGTTCGTCACATCTTCTTTTGGCTGCCAGGTCGGTTACTGATCTTCTACCTATTTGGCACTCTGAATTTTTGGGCGCCAATTAATGAAAAAATGGAGAAACGGTGGCACTATTGGAGGGCATCTCATATATCAGGAGGAGGAAGGCACGCCCTTGTCCAAAATCACAAAAGCTATAGAGATGTTGTGTAAGACTTTCCTTTGGAAGGGAGGCATTGACAAAAAGGGTAGCCAGGAGGTGGTCTATTATACAAACCCCTATTGAAGGAGGATTGCGCTGTTAATTGAACACGACTCTCCACAATGGTATGATACTGTCCACTTTGAGCGTAAGCTCTCATGGTTTTGCTTTGGGCTTCCCCAAAAGGCCTCATACCAATAGAGATAGTATTCTTTGATTATAAACCCATGATCATTCCCTAAATTAGTCGATGTGCGACTTTCATCCAACACTTCCCCTTGAACAAAGTACGCCTCCCTTAATAGAGGCTCGACTCCTTTTCTTTTGGAGTCTTAGTCATTTTTTACTATGCCTTCGAGGCTCACAATACTTTTGTTCGACCTTTGAGGATTCTATTAACATGGCTAAGTTTAGGGAATGGCTCTGATACCACATTAGATAAACACGATTTCCATGATGGTATGATATTGTCCACTTTGAGCATAAACTCTCATGACTTTGCTTTGGGATTCCCCAAAAGGCCTCATACCAATAGAGATAGTATTCTTCGATTTATAGACCCATGATCACTCCCTAAATTAGCCGATGTGGGACTTTCATCCAACAGGCGCCTTTGGACATTCCCAAGGGGAACATCCTTTGATTGGCAAAATGGACTTAGCGTGTTTATCAAGAAAAGTTTAAATAGGTAGAACTTAGGAATCAAAGTCTATATTCTCCAACTTCAGGGATTATATTCCAATGCTAACCCTTTTTTTTTTCTTTTCCAATACTATTCTAGCACCTAAAGCATATTTCATAGCATTGCTTGCTTTCAAGTAAACCTAGGAATCAAAGTCTATATTCTCGGTGAAGCCAAAAAGATATTCAAATAGAAGTATAGGGAAAGCGAAAACAAGTGATTGTAAAGCCAAGCATACCATTTGTGCCTGTCCTGCAGCAGCAATAACAATGTCAGCTTCACGGATAACACTTTCTGGATTGACAGAACGGGAATGGACAATCGTCACAGTTGCATCTGCTTTAAGGAGCAGCAATGAAACTGGTAATCCAACGATGTTGCTTCGCCCCATAACAACTGCCTTCTTTCCCCTAATGCTTATTCCACTTCGTGACAGTAGCTCAAGACACCCCTGTGAATAAAACCAAATCTTGAACATTGCTAAATAAGGAGCTATTGCTCTTCCAATTAACAGAAGATTAAACATTTGTTATTGCCTTTGGAGTGCAAGGTAGGAATAAGGGATCTCTGCCTTTCATTGCAAGTTTCCCAATGTTCAGAGGATGAAAGCCATCTACATCCTTCTCAATGTTGATTTCAGATAAAACTTTTTCCTCATTTATATGCTTTGGCAAAGGAAGTTGAACCAATATCCCTGTGAAAGCAAAAAAATTCAAAACTCTAAGCATTAAAATTTTGAACAAATTATTAACGGTAAGTTACTCTTACAACACTAAAAAAAGTACTTTTATGCAATTTGAAGAGTTTTTCAAATGCTCACACATAAAATAAACTACAAGGTTTTCGAAAGGGAAAAATCTCTAATTAACATTTTTCACACATCAGAAAAATGAATGCAAGTAACGTTTATCTATCAAAGAGGTGTTTTCACTATGCCATTTCAAACACAATGGAGGCTCCATCAAATTTGTAGTGCAGCACTAAAAAATCAAGTAAGCATAAGCATAAGAGCACAGAAGAGATTAACCATGCACTTCCGGATTCGCATTCAACTCATGGATCTTGCTGATCAATTCGGCCTCAGACACTTGCTCAGGAAGATCATAATCAAAGGACTTGATTCCAACTTCCGCGCAAGCCTTTCTCTTCATGTTCACATAACTCTGCGAATCCTTTCTACTCCCCACAATCACAACCGCCAACCCGGGAACCTTCACAAATCCCACACCATAATGAACAAGAAAAATACTAAAACCAGACAGATATAACGCATAATTTGTCACAATAATAGATCAAAATTCTAAAAACAACGTTCAAGCACAGGAAATTGAACCTTCCCGTATTTCTCAGAGAGTTTTTTCACTTCCTCCGCTATTTCAGATCTAACGGTCTGAGCGATTTGTTTGCCGTCGATTATTGTAGCTTTGTGCTCGGATTCGGACGCCATTTTTGCAGGTGACAAGGCGAAAAATGCTTATCCCTTCTGAATTGCGACCAGTGACAATGTCTCTCAGCAGAAGGTTGTAATGGATGAGCTGAGATCGAGAAGGATTGATTTTACTCGCTGAATCGGTGCAACCATGAAATCGCAGTTGAGGAATCTGATGGGCTTCGATTTGGGCGATGGACTGTGGCTCATGAGAAGTGGATCCGTTTATGAAAGTCGCTGTACATTGTTTGGGCTATTTTCTTTGAGCAAGATTTATTTATTTATTTATAATTATATATATTTTCTTTGTTTTAGTTTCTATTTATTTTATTATATATTAACATTTTTTAATTTAATTTATTATTATATTTCCATTATTCAATCGTTACCCTAAATTATAAATTTTATTGTAAATAATGGACTAAATTGAAAATTAGTAAATAATAGTGACTAAATTATAAATTTTTTGTATGTAATATATTTTTTAAATTTATAATAGATTGATTGTCATTCCTCCCTGAATATTTTAAAGCGTGATTAAATTATAATTTTTAATTTTTTTTCAATATTTGACGGTAAAATATATATATACCTCAATTCTGTGAAAATAACTCTAAAATTATTGAAATAAAAACTCATACTATTACAACATTAAATGTCTCGTTTTAAAATTCCTCCCTCAATTTTCGTCTGTTCCTCAACTTTAAAATAATAAATATATAAAATTAATATTGAAAATGGCACGTATAATGTTTATTCCGTTGAAAAGGTGGGAGAAAGTAAAAAAAAAAAAAAATTGAAAATTTTGAGAGAATATAGATGCTAATATATTCCCTAAGTAGACCATATTGTAATTTTAATATATAGTTTATGAGTTAGAATATGTGTCAAATCACAAGTATATGATAAACTAATCTATTTATTCCATATTGAAACTTTAATATAAATTTTTATGTTATTATAAAAATAAGCACAATTTTGTAATAAAAATAATAATTTCTATACCTTATGATTTTAATGTGTATTATGAACTTCAACTATAGAAAAAGATATTAAATATTTATTTATAAAACACTTTCATAATAATTTTTGGATAATATTAATATTTAATTTTTCGAAGCATGAAGTTATTCTTTCTTTCACAGTTCATGATTGATAACTTTAATATACAAAATAATTATAATATCGACAAACCATTTAAGTCATAGTTCTGAAGAACAAACAGTTTGCGAGACGAACCCTAATTAGTTCATGTGTGACTCCACGATCCCAAGAACATTATGGTTCTAATAGGATCTTCCTTTTGGTTTCGTCTCGTTCCAATGCCTCGATTTTTCGTCATGGCTACCTTCATGTTCTCGTAAGCTCGAGCAAGTTTTTCTCCGATAGTTTGACTCGACTCACTACTATCATCATCAGAAACGTGTTGAGCCTTCATATCTTCTATGTAAGCAAAAGAAGAGGGTGAGAGATATTAGAGTAAACATATATCTTTGGCTTCCGTATTTATAGCCAAAGGGAAAAGAGAAAAGGTAGCTTTACTTTTTCTTATAAAACCCTTTATGGTGAGGCCCGCGCACACCGTGTCCTGGATAAGAATTTTAAAATATTCTTTTTGAGTGGAGGGTGAAGGTGATATGTCGTGACCACACTAACTAAGTCGGGAATATTAGGGTTAAATAAGATTAAACATTTGAATATTAAGAAATTCAAAAATTCAGTTGATCGCACTTAGATATACTTATTTTAACAATCGTGGCACGATATTTGAAAAATATTTATTTCTATGCATTAAAATATTAAAAATAATTACTCGACTCTAATTTAGCATATGTATATGTATGTGTGTATATA
Source organism: Cucurbita moschata (assembly GCF_002738365.1). Lineage (NCBI taxonomy): Eukaryota > Viridiplantae > Streptophyta > Magnoliopsida > Cucurbitales > Cucurbitaceae > Cucurbita > Cucurbita moschata. The sequence goes on from NW_019268530.1 coordinate 1,622,514, forward strand.
TATATATATCATTGTTTCCCGTTCAGACAATCTTAGAAAGTAGGTTCTGATCTTATCCATTTCACTGTTGTAAATGCTTTATGAGAAATAAAGTAGAGATGCTGTGCTTTTTCCTTTTTTCTTTTTATATATTTTGATCAAATTAAAATGTTTTATTTTTTATTTTTTAAAAAACTAAATAATATACGACTCCGGGCACGTGAGTGACTCCAGCATCAGACGATATTGGGCAAAGTATCACATTAGTGCTAGGCATTCTCCTAGTGCACGTGACCAAAACCATTTCGAACCGAGGAATAATGTATCCAAATACCTCAAACCTAGTTGACCGGTTCATACACAAAGTACATAATTTTACAACCAAAAGATAAAAAATTCAAATCCCTACTACCACGTATACTAAAAGAAGACAAGAAAAAAAAAAGATCCATAATTTTGTTTCCTCATTTATTCACGGGGTCTTAGCTACACTGATTCTAGATTTATCAGAACATGACTAAAAGAACTATTAATAACGGTCTACGAACTTTTAAAGCTAAATCAAAGCAATAATAATTTCAACTCGCATATGCTTGCTCAAATGGTAGTAAGAAAACACTTTATCAAAAACATATCTTAACCAGTTGTGTTATGCTCAAATTGTCAATAAAACGGAAACTAACATAAGTATCGATAAGAATATAAGAAGTTGCAATGCACGAGATACCTAAGATAGGGTGGTTTGAGCAATAGTACTCTCTTTGCTGCAAGATCCTTCTTGATTACTTTCCAAATATTATAGCACAACTTGGACTAGGTCCTTGATGGTATCATTCCCAAAAATAAGTATATAGGGACATTGCATACTCACAAGCATGTTGTATTGAGCATAAGGCATATGGTATCTCAAATAAAGCATATGCCATGAGAATGAGCATAGCAGCTCATGAATGATATTGATTACCATTTATAATGGAGATGCTTGAATAATTTAGTGAAGTGTTGTGGGTGGAGAAATTGATGGACTTTGAAGCTCTTCTAGTAAAGTGTCAAATAGGCAACTAGTATAATGATGACAAAATTGTTCACTCAGCAATGCATTGAGTGATATTAGAAGCATCATTGAGTTCATACTACATAGAGAATAACATGATGCTGGACATAAATTGGCCAAGCATTGGTTTGTCAGTCAACTTCTGGACCTAATAACGTTACAAGTGTTTTCTCATTCTCACTTGGAACAAAATTATAGAGCTCTTGAAATCTAGAAAGAAAAAGAAACGTTGCACATAAAGAGACTGATTGGTCTAAGATGCTTTGTGTGAGATCCTACATCAGTTGGGGAGGAGAACGAAGCATTCTTTATGAGGGTGTGAAAACCTCTCCCTAGCATATGCATTTTAAAAAACTTGAAGGGAAGACCGAAGGGAAGACCGAAAGGGAAGACCCAAAGAGGACAATATCTGCTAGTGGTAGGCTTGGACCATTACAAATGGTATCAGAGCTAGACACCGAGCGATGTGCCAATGAGGAGGCTGAGTCCCAAAGGGAGGATGACACAAAGCAGTGTGACAACAAGGATGTTAGGCCCCAAAGGAGGGTGGATTGGGGGGTCCCACATTGATTAGAAAAGAGAACGAGTGTCAGCGAGGATACTGGGCCCTGAAGGAAGTGTCAGCGAGGATACGCGTTTTAAAAGCCTCGAGGGGAAGCCCGAAAGGGAAAGACCAAAGAGGGCAATATCTACTAGTGGTGGACTCGGGCCGTTCTACGTTGGCAGGTGAGTTTGTTTATCTCTAGGTCTACAAACCCAATCTCCTCAAGCCTAGGCTTTGTGTAACCAAATTTATTAAAACTCAACTAAAAATCCCCCAAGTCAGATTAGAAATTGCAAAATTTTCCTTCATAAATAGTTCACCAATGCATGTCATGCAATACAAATACTATAGTAGCATAGGAAATTTTCCCATACACTGCCCTTTTAAGGACCAAAAGAGTGGTTCCATAAACGAGACTTTAAATTTAAGCTTAACCCAGTTGATGCAGATGTGTTCATCCTAATTATTATAAGCAACCTTCATCTGAATCAACAAAGATATTACTTCCTAGTACGTTATTCTATGATCGAGATCAATAACACAAATCATGCCATATATTGTAATCGTAATGGGAGACAACTTTTAAACAGATTAGTATAGGGATGGCCATAAATACCTAAACTCCATTGTTGTAAAACTTTCTGCAAGTGATAGCACCGATAGTGACGATAACTAGAGTCGACAATGCTCCCTGTCTGGAAAACAAGAATTCAATCCAAGACAAGGGTTTTGTCACCTCAGTTAGCACCTCCTGAAACCGTTCATTCAAGTCATCGAGGGATCCGGTGTTGTCAATCACAATGTCTGCCTTATCCCTTTTCAGATCCAATGCCATTTGAGCATTTATTCTGTTTCGAGCATCGTCTTCGCTCTGTCCATCTCTTGCAATGAGTCGTCGAAGCTGTGTTTCAGGATCCACCCACACGACAATTGTTGGCTTTGTCCATCTATCCATCTTGGCTTCAAATAACAAAGGGATATCAAGGACTATAACCTTGTAACCTTTCATCCACAGCTTTACAATCTTCCAAAAGATTCCAAAGGATATGTAAGGAGCCAATAATCTACCAGCAGACAATTGATTCAAATTAGCAATTCAATAATCAATCATTGAGTATTCTAAAAATTAAACAGTGAAGGTCATAAGCATAATACTTCCATATACCAAACCTATATTCATCATAGTTCCATGGTGATGAGATTGATTTCAATTCCACAAATAGGCCTTCATGATCAAAGGGTTCGAGAAACAGGGAAAAAAAATGGCAATAAAGGCTCAAAATCTAAAGCTCGATTTTCTTACTGATTTAAAAGTTTCCGTTTTCCAGGATCAGCAAATACGATTCGGCCCAGTTTTTGCCTATCAATGTCACCATTAGGTAGCAAAATGTCCTCTCCGAAAGCAGAAACAACCTTTTTCCAGCCACCAGTTCCTTTCTCCACCACATCCTGCAAATGTTCAAATAGTGAAAAGCAGGCTATGATACTCAAAAAATGTGAAGGCATGGAAGATAAGTAATATTCTAGATTCTTGTTTTCTTTTATAGAAGTTTCGAAAAACAATTAAAATAACATGTAACAAAGATGCTCTCTCATTGATAGATTCATTGTTTCTAAAGAGCGGGGTGTGATGTTCATCAACTCGAGGGCTAGACAGATTTCAACCTTTTCAGACCATTTTCCTCTACTCCTTGAAGCTGGAATTTAACTTGGGGTCCTTCCCTTTTCGTTTTATCATAGTTGTTTGAGTATGCCAGATTGCAGAAGCCTCATTGAGCCTACTCTTTTGCAAGATAATTCTTATGGTTGGGTTGGATATGTCATTACTTCAAAACTTAGAAATTTGAAGGGTGCCATAAAAGCTTGGTATACTGATTAAGAATCACAAAGGAAAATCTTACCGATCCATAAAAGCTTCTTACCGATCCACCGAACCCCTGTTGAGTCCAAAAGTAAACCTTCTTTGGGTGAATGCAATTAAGACAGATTCGATTCAGCTTGTTTAAAGTTGTCTATGTGGTGCTCTCTTTCTAAATCATTTCATAGAATCTCCTTGCAGGATATCTATCAAAATTGGGATGTTTTCCTTGCTTCTCCTTAGTTTTATGTTGTTTTTACTCCTACTTTCGCTTATTTATGTTCGACTTTTGCTTTTTAGCACTCCTTTTGGAGTTCGTATATATATGCACTAGTTTCTTTCCATTTATTTAATGAAAAGTTCCGTATCTTGTTTGAATAAGAGTAACATTCTAATTAGTTCAACTACGGTGGTTTCATTAATTTCAAATTTTAGGCAAGATCTATAATATTGCTGACTTACATGAACTATGAGGGTAGAAAGAATGGTCAAATTCAAAATCCCTTTCCTTTTCGTTGTATATTATACATGAAAAGGAGGGTAGAAATAATTTTAAAGAAAAAAGGGACAAACATACACGAGCTACGAGGTCAGCATCGATTATAGGTATGCCATGGGCCTTGAAGAGGTTGGACACAGTGCTCTTCCCCGACGAAATCCCACCTGTCAAGCCTACTATTCTCATTCTTCCTTTATCTGCAAACCAAAGATTGTGAAGCTTTGTATATAAATTCAACATAATTACTTGGGGGGTGGTGGGG
>NW_019268530.1:1627607-1634514 GCF_002738365.1 Cucurbita moschata
TGGGGGGGAGGTTACGCTTGTTCATTACTTTAGCATAGGTAAAAAAAGCTTTTTCCTTCCAATTCTAGCCTAAAAAACTATCCAAAACGACTGCATTTGAAAGCAAACATGAAAATTAGACCGAACCCTCGCTTATAAACAATGTTCACTACACAAGTGTCAGGTACGATGTTGGTACTCCACACATTCTCTACCAACTAATACTTTGCTAAACCAATAACCAACATGAAACTTCAGCCAACACCAACGTTGTTAGTCAAACATCTAAAACAACCCTTCTGTATTTTGTAATTGACAAGGACTTGTCTGATGATCATCCTAGTTTCCATATACCAACGAACTATATTTTATGCTCTCTCCAACAAATTTCAATGGATCTAAACAATCAGCATCCATAGCAACTTCTCTAATTCCACATCAATTCGAGTTATTATCATTAGAAGGATTCCATTTCATCCACCATAATCCAAGAACATCATTATTTCAATTTAGCAGCCACATAACATCCATCCTATTTAGCATGCATAGATGATGATGCAGTTCCTGGTTCTGAAAGTTCCACATTGAAGTTAAATAGCACAGACCTTGTAAGTTTTACACAGTTCCATTCCAACTTCAAATTTGACACTATTTCAGGTTCAAGCAATTAAACTACAGAAGCCCAAAAGAAAGCTAACAAGAATCAAATGACAAGGAAACGAATTAGAAAGGAAAATGCGCAGAAACGCTTACCTTTTCTCCAGATCTGCCGCAAGCCAAAATTTGGAGCGATGGGTGTTCTTCAGTTTGCGGTCTGTTAGGTGCAGAGACTCTTGTGGCTTGTGGGTATGATGAAACGGAGGGAGATTTTTGGTGGGTCGCCGATTGAGATTTATGAGAGAGTTGATTCTTTGGCGTCTTTTCAGGTGGTTGCCGCTGGCGGTTGAGAGAGAGAGGATTAGAGAGGGTTTTTGATTGACCGGCTCCGAGAATTTTAATGAGGATCGTCGTGTTGGTGAAGAAGAAAATCAATTCAGCCTCCTCTCGGCTGACGGCGCCGGCGGGAAAATTTCTCTATTCGTTGAAATAGGAGAACTTTTGGGTAAACCTTAGCAAGTTTCAGTAATGGCAATTTTTTAATTTTTAATTTTATTAGTACATTGATATAATTATTAACGAAATTGATTAAAAAAAATTGTTTAAAAACTTTTTAGCTTTTTAAATTTTGTTTAAAAAATATTAACGAAATTGATGTAATTATTAATTTCACACTCATCAAATACCGTTCGTCAAGATCTAACGAGTATGTATATTAAATATCTCAGATTTAAATGTCCTTTCTATCCTCACCCTCTTTTTAAAATATATATTATTTCAATTAATTAAAATATAGCTAAGATAATATAAAATAATAATTATAAATGTATGTTATAATTATGTATATTGAAAGTCATAATTAATTAAAAATAATAAATATTATTTAATTAAAATAAATTAACTTAACTAATTAATTAAGTTCTGTATAGTTAGTGTTCAATATCTTATGGGGAGAGTATTAGAATACCTATGTTAAATGAATTTTACCTCTCTTGGATAAATGAATTAAAAAAAAAAGTCGATAGTTCGATCTCTCCCCCTATAAATAAATGAACTAAAAGAATCTTACACTAATTTGAGGTAAAGTAAACTTAGCTTTTACGTTGTTAATATTATATCACATAGGCTTTACGTTTTCGAATAAGAAGAAATAAATAAGGATGGATGTTTTAACAACTCAAAATTTTAATGCCAAATATTTCATGTTTAAAAAGTGTGTGAAGCTTACATTGTTGTTTTGTCAATCAGGCGAGTGTGCAACATTCCTTACAAGGAGATCTCAAGAGAGTTGGGAGAAATATGTTGACAAGATAATGTTGTGAGCATGGTCCACTGAAACTTCCTTCCTGCCAACGAATTAAGACTCGTGTTAGTAACAAAACAAGAACATTTCGCACGATCTAATCAGCGTCGAATCGTTGATGAATGAAAATAATACCATGGGGGAATGATACGAATCAAGTTCCCAACTTCAAGTTCAACATTGCTGCAAACTCTGGGGCTGAAAATAACAGTCCTTTTCTCACCTTCAGTTGCAATAGCTTCGTCGCCATTTTGCAACGCCGAGTGCTTCGAAATCAAACAAGGAGTATCATTACAGTGAGCTGATGTATTGGATCAAGAAATTCAAATATGAAACTGTTCGAAATAGGAACTATAAATTCCTCAACAAATCTGTTATAGTGGAGTTTTAAGCGCCAATCGAGAACGAAAAAGTGTGGAACGAATTACAAATCTATGAAAAGAAAGAACCAAGACTCTAGTGTTCCTTTTCTCCTCAATGCTAACAAATACCCAACCATTTTCATTTCCTACTTTCCATGTTGACTAGATTCATCAAATAAATAAAAGGGGGAAAAAGAAAAGATCTATTTCATCCATGTATCTAAAAAAAGTCAAAGAATTGACACCGAGGTCGGTGGACAAGTTGAAGAAAATAAAATGAGAGATCAGGAAAGAGTACTGCACCATCCTAATTTTTGACTATAAAGGTTCAGGTGCACCATCCTAATTTTCGACTATAAAGGTTCAGGTTCAGGCTTTCTTTCTGAAGTAAGCATCACCAAAGAGAGTCGTGTGACTCAGAGGACATACGACTGATTGGGCAAATAAATTCTAATCTACTTATTGGAATCCCGACATATTTGAATCCAAACAGGCAATTTTTTTCACCTTTAGTTGAAATATCAAACCAAATTCCTACTCAAGAACGAAAAAAAAACTTTTGATATTACACTTTTTGTCTAAAACACCGGAAATTACCTCGACGTCTATAAACAGGCAGGAGCATACTGTTAACTTTGCATCCAAGTATCTTGATAGGACTTTTACATCGATGCAGCCTAGCGCATTTGAAAAGATGTTAAAGAACTAAGGTACAAAAGATGATTTTAAAATATGGATGGTTTTACCATTTGGAGTTGTGCTACAATGTAACCCACTCAAGAAATTCGTCTCTCTTTCTTTTTCGCTCTGCACGACTCGCTGCAACTTTCCATATAAGCCGATTCTGGGAAGTTGACAGGAAACAAATACTAGGTTTAACAGACCCAAAATTACATAATCGTATTCAACATTGTTAAAGACCCTCAGCACAAAATTATAGAGGATAAGTAGAGTCCTTAATTTTACCTTAATGGATTTGGCACCAAGCTAAGAGTTCTTTCAGCGTCCATGCATGCAGCAACTAAAGCCTCCTCAAATCTATCAGTTATCGATTGCTCCTTCGTACATGGGCCAGCAAGCTTCAACTTTTGATCATTGACCTGCACAAGCATATCCGGATAATAATTTACTTTCCAAGCAAAAGAAACCATTTGCACCACCATAAAAACATACCTCGTGGTCACTTGATGATTCCGTGTCCACAGAAGTATGGGAGTCTTCACTGTCAGCATTTCTATCTCCAAGTGCAACAAGAGCTTTCTTCTCAATAATTGGGATCATTTTCCCTCCAACTTGGCTACGCTACAGCAAATAGAATTTAATTGAGAATGACAGTTGTATACAAGAAAATTGTACAACAATAAAAGCTAAAGAAAGTTGAATACTTGCATTTAACCATTTATCTATTTGACATTTTTCACTTCCTTACTTAACAAGGGGGTTCCATTAAGGACGAGTCTTTTGGACCCTTCCACAACAACTAAATTCATCTCGTGACAATATGAAAAACTCGGAGGCTTCGGTATCTTATTATACCTTTTCATCTTTATTTTTCTTAAATGGAAAATATACTTATTTGTTAGAGCTGTTCTCAATGATAAAGTAGTCCTATATCCTCCTCAAGATAAAGGTCATTAATTACAGCAAGCTAGTTTCTTTCTATGTGTAGAGTACTAAGTAGGAAAGAAATAAAAGAATATTTTTCAAGTATAGAAAGTTCAGGGGAGGAAATATGGGGTTTGACATATTGTAATGCCTTTCTTTGGTTCTTACTTCTAAGCTTTTTTGTAGTTATTTGTTATCCTTTTTCCTTGATCACCAACAGCTAGGGCTCCTTCATTTAAATTTTTTCTAGCAGTCTCCATGATTGGGTTGGGTTTTTCTATGTAATTTTTTTCATTAGGATTGTAATCCTTCATTGACATTGATAAAAATTGAGTTTCTGTCTCAATTTCTACAAACCATCATGCTACAAAATCAACCACATTACAAGGCACCAGAATCAATAAGATCCAAAAAGTTGATCAAGAAATGAGACTAAAAGAACTATCAAGAAAATTAGGCTAGCAATAGATCAAAAAGAATTGTCATCACATTAGCAATGCAATTGGGGAAGTGTTGCGACTGTTAGGGTCCTAGTAGTCACTGAATGAAAGTTCATGGGAGGTACTATACACACAGTGGGTTGAGGTTAGGAGGAGGCTCATTTTTAAATTAGTCTTCAGATACACTAAACACTGCTTAGTAACCTTTGTATTTTTTTTTTATACTGTAATATATTTCAGTCCCTAATCTCAAGATTAGGCTCCTATTAAATTTGGCTGTTAGGAGTGCTTATAGGAAAAATATTGATTATGAGGATACCAAGGGCATATTAGTTACTGGATGCTAGGTTCAAAATAAAGAGCATTTGAATGCTTGAGGGGAATCATTTCTACTAAAATTTTCACTATAGTAGTTATTATTTTAGATTTCTGATTCTGCATATTTATCTTTACTATGTTTTAATATTATGATGCTTCAAAAAGTTAAAAGATGGAAAACAGACCCATCCAGGACGACAACCCAGCGGGTCATTCTTATCTTTAAGGCCATCTAAAAGCTCGGAAATTGAACTTTCAGTATTTCCACACTTCTCTGCAGGTCCTACGTCAGATTGGTCTTCAAATTCTTCCACAAAATCTTCAACACATTCTGCAACTGGATACTTCTCAGATCTTGATATAACGGCATCAAAGGTGTCAGATAAATTATGAACCTTAGATATGGGAGCTGAGCAGAGTCTATTCTTATGAATAACAGAGCATGATAGTTCTCTCCTCTGTGAATGAAACGTAAATTTAGGTTTCGTTTTGCCTCTGATTCCTGCAGCAGTTAATTTGATAATCAACACCAATAAAGATCACGAGTTTTAAGAAAATAGTAACATGTCAACAAAAATGATCAGCCATAGATTATCATCATAAATGCTATTTGTAATTGGTTGGCTCGTGTATCCAAAATGGCTTAAATCAAAACAGCTAAAAAAGGTGGATTAAATTACCAATCTTAACAACTGCAAGCAAAATTCAAGCAACTTTCAACTAGCATAATGCCTTTTCCTTTTGTTCTATGAGCAAGTGCATCTTCTGGTAAACATGCGTCCGGGGAAGATTCCCAGCATACAAAAGGGGTAGGAAGAAGAAAAGTAATAAAAAATAATAATTTTCAGTTGAAAGTGATAGGACATTGCCTCAAAACAGAATACAGAAAAAAATACTTCACCTTTGAGCTTTTCCAGTCTCAAATTGAGCTGAACTTCTTCCTACCAAAAGGTCAAGAAATAAGTGTCAAATTAGATAAATTTGTAACAATGACAAAAAAACATCAAAAAAATAATTCATCCTTGGCACCAAAATCACATCTGTGAATGGACAAAATCAAGTATTGGAAATCTTTTTTTAAAAAATGAAAGGCACAAATTTGTGTTGATGTTCAAAAAGTTAAAAACTAAACAATCCTTTAGGAATGAAACTAGAAGGCCATACAGCAACAATAACAGCAGCTAAAGCTTAAACATGGTCTAAAAACATTGGCAACGAAGCTCGCCCACAAGAATTAATCTCATCAAATGAATAATGGCGAAAAATCTTTGAAAAGAGCACTCTTAATTCTTTCTTAGTTTCTTAAAGAAAAGAGAGATCAGCTTTTTTTCCCTTGATTCAGAGGTGTTTCTTAGAAAATATAAGAAACCAAAATAGTTAACAGTATCCAGTATCCTGATTTCAGAGAAACATAGCTAAAAATGGGAGAAAGAAAACAAAAACATGTTAGCCTAACTTCCAGACATAAGGTCGAGGCAAGAGTAAAGATTATTTAAAGCTTGAAAGTATCGAAGCAAAAACATCAACAATTATCCTTAAGAAAAAACAATAGGCAATCCATGAAAACAACTTAACAACTCCTCATCCAAACATGTTTTCGCTCAATTCATATTATACTTACGTCTTTCCGGAATTCTTATTCTAAAACCCAGAAACTGTGTCTAGACCATTGCCAGAAAAGCCACTATTTCATTAAAAGTGAATTTCACGACCTAATATTTCATTTCCGCGGAGTTAAAGGAGAATAACTTCAAAATTTTACACAAAACATGCACGTATAATCATCGATAGAAGAAAAGGCAAACAAAAATTCGACTAAAATGTCACTAGTTATAAAAGAAATACAAAAATCAGAGCCCTGACCATCGAAATTCATGACAAAAACTTCAAGTGAAAACATAAAAACAAACTAAAACACTATAAAACGGTACAAAATTAGAGTTAAACAAGAGTGATCAGTGAGAAACACATACAAACCTTTTCCTCCTTAGCTCCTTCGATTGAATCAAAATCTTCATCCTCTGTATCCATAAGATTAGAATACAAAAGGCCAGCCATTAAAATCAGCATAAAAAAACAAAAACAAAAACAAAAAAGAAAATCGACGTGAAGAAACTACCGGAGATGTCGCAGTCGGAGTCCACATTTGCCTCCATTTCCCTCCTGAAAACAGCTGACCATCGGCGGGAAACTAAAAGCGACGGTCGATATCTTAAGAAATTATATATATATATATATATATATATATATATATTTTTTTTTTTTTTTTTTTTTTTTTTTTTTTTTTTTTTTTTTTTTTTTTT
>NW_019268530.1:1636029-1638557 GCF_002738365.1 Cucurbita moschata
TTTTTTTTTTTTTTTTTTTTTTTTTTTTAATTAGTAAGGCATATATATATATATAATATTTAATCGAGCTAGCCAAGCTATAGAGAAGACCATAAAATAAGGACTAAATTAAAAATACAATAATAAAGCATTAAAAAAAAATTATATCCAATTAATTAAATTTATAATTTAACTAATATTATTTTTAAAAAAAGAATAATAATATTAATAATATCTAAATTCAAAATATTTAATCGAAATTTTAATTTGTGTGTGAAATAAATTTTCTAACGTATTAAAAAAAATGTTGGATCCATTTAATATAAAATAAAATAAAATAATTTAAAATTTTGGAAATAGTAAATTAACCAGAAAAAGATTATGATATTTAATTATTTGATTTAATGGTCGACTATGCACAATTACTTCTATAGTCAGAAAGCACGTAAATACAAAAAAAAACAGATCCAGTAGAAAATTTGACAAAGAAAGTAATTTGGCGTTGTTTGGTTATCGCGTCTGCGTCTCCAGATCCCATAATCGATTCAGGAATGGAAATGGAGGAACGCTCATTTGTTATCCCTCAAGAACAACAGCAGGTTCATCTTTTTCTTTCGATAAATTTGCAACGTTTGAATTTACTGGAGAATCAGTCGTGTTGTCAGCCGGCTAGTTATGCATTTTTCTATCGGTTATTGACTTGTTTGTTCCTTTTCGTTTTACGGATGGTATATGTAATCTACAGAACTCGAAATATGGATTGAACGAAAGTGACGAACGTACTTTTGCTGTGATTGGATTATCGTGGTTGTAGCGTATGTGTAGGGGCTTTTCTTGAAATTTGTCAACTCGGTTTCTTTGTGTTGTTCGTAATCTAATTGATGATTGCATTCTCGTACCTAGCTGTTTGTTTTTGGTTTGGTTTTGTAAACTACTTTGAGAAGTTTTGATTGAATGACTTGTTATGGCTGGACTGTGATTTAGCGAGGAATTGAACATTGGTCAACTCTGATATTGCGATTGAGGAATTGAGTGAATAGTTTTCATCTGCTGCGTACTTCATTTATAGGTCTTCTGAGCTTAAATTTCGCTGGTATTTTTTTTTTAAATTTTATTTTGATGAATGGTGCATCGTTGGTTTCAATTTGGAAACTGAAGATGAACCGGTGCACATATCTTGTCATGCTTGATTCTCCTATTATTTAGTATATAGCTACCTAACGGGTCTGAAAAATCCATAAGAAAGTTTAGTCGTAGATTTCAATATTTACTTTAATTTTCTGGAGACAGAGAAACAAGTCTACTGTTACATCTAGAAGTTTGCAGGAAGGTTTTATGTCTTAAAGTTGTGTTCAAATCATTTCTTAAGATCAGTGTTGCAAAGCACCAAAACGCCCAAGTCTTTGAGTTCTGAGTTATCATCAAAGTTTTTAACAACATAGACATCAGCAACGTGTTATAATGGTCAAGTCAACGTATTTCCAGAAGCAATGAATTATGAGATCTTCAGATTAGTAGAAATTTCTCACTTGAATTGTTTGCATGATACTTGTCAGTAATTATTGTCCAATTCTTGTCTTGTAAGATGGAAGATGGAGGTGGAAGTTCGAGGTACACTATTGATGAAGCTCTTGTATCCATGGGTTTTGGGAATTTCCAAATTCTTGTGCTTGCTTATGCTGGGATGGGATGGGCTTCAGAAGCTATGGAAATGATGTTACTCTCTTTTATTGGACCTGCAGTTCAGTCTGCGTGGAGCCTTTCTCCTCATCAAGAGTCTTTGATCACCAGTGTGGTTTTTGCAGGCATGTTAGTTGGGGCCTATTCATGGGGCATAGTTTCTGATAAATACGGACGAAGGCAGGTCTCCATTATTCTAATATCATTTCATAACAGATTTGTATGCTTGATGATGTGACTTTTCCATGTGTTAATGCTATTTGTGCTATCTACTTAAGCCCTTTGCTTGCCCTTCCTTTTTAACGGTTCTTATGGTTCAGACTTGAAGATTTTTTTTTCCTTCTATCTATTGACTCATAAAAGATTGTATTGTATTCACAACTTTGTAATTTAGTTTTTATGATATAGAATTGAAGTTTTATGACAGTCACAGTAGTTCTAGTTTAGTTTTCATGATATATAATTTTTTTTCCTCAGTCTTGGCGATCCTACATTTCCTTTGGTTTTTCATTGTTAACTTTCTCATTCAGGAAAGGTTTCTTCATTACAGCAACACTCACTTCTGTTGCTGGATTTCTAAGTGCTTTTGCCCCAAATTATATCTCTTTGTTAATTCTTCGCTGTCTAGTTGGCGTTGGGTTGGGAGGTGGTCCTGTACTTGCTTCCTGGTTCTTGGAATTCATTCCTGCTCCTGAAAGAGGCACTTGGATGGTTGTTTTTTCAACATTCTGGACCTTTGGGACAATCCTTGAGGCTTCATTAGCATGGGTATAATCTAGCTTTCTGTTGTAGTTAAGTACATGTTCTTGCTACATTTTGATCTCTTATTCAGAAAAAAAAAAAAAAAAAAAAAAAAAAAAAAAAAAAAA
>NW_019268530.1:1639087-1664884 GCF_002738365.1 Cucurbita moschata
AAAAAAAAAAAAAAAAAAAAAAAAAAAAAAAAACGGACAAGAAAATATATGTATAGGAAGTTGTGTTCATTGCCTGATTCATTTCTGGTCGACCAACTTTGACACTGCTTGCAAATGATATCTAATTTTGGAGATTATTTTACTCTTTAAATTTAGTGCTGTATTTCTATTTGTTCCCTTGATAACATTTCGTAGCAGCTATATGGAGACGTTCTGTTAGTAGTGTTTCTCTGCAACTAAACATTTTACTATTAGTTACTATTTGTGAATGGTTTGAAATTGTTAGTCTTTAGCTAACCGGTAGTTGATTGGTTGTTAGTTACCTGCTGTTCTAACAGGTGAAAATTAATTATTAGCTTAACAACTTTGATAGTTATGCTGTTATTTGGTAATCCATTTGTACAAGAAGCTGCCCTCTCCTAATTGTGGCTATGAACAATAACAAGTTTTCCAGCAGTTAACTTCATTATGTGATGAATCAAAATAGTTTGACATATAACAGGAGGGATTGAGAACATAATCTATGTCCTGTCCTGTCCTGTTGCCATTAGGGGTTGATGTGATAGTCTTCTAAAGGTGAAACAAAATTAGGTTTCTTTAAATTTAGGTTAAATTTAGTTATTGCACATGGAGGTATGCAGGCTTATTCACCTGATTTTTGAACCTCGGTAATTTAGTCTTCTTATTGGCTCTTCCTATCATTTTTTTGACTCTATGCTTTCCAGCGGACATTGAAAATGTTTGTAGTCACCTTCATATTGTATACCCTCTTATTTGCAGAAGGTCATGCCAAGCTTAGGTTGGAGGTGGCTTCTCGCATTTTCTTCTTTTCCTTCATTTCTTCTACTGATCTTCTACCAATATACTCCAGAGTCCCCACGATATCTCTGTTTACAAGGCAGAACAAGTGATGCAGCTATTATTTTAGAGAAAATAGCACGGCGTAATAGAACAAATCTCCCTCCTGGCGTTCTTGTTTCTGGTCACTCGTATGAATTTGAGGAGCAAAATATTCCCGTGGAAGATGTACATCTGCTTTCGCCAAGACAAACTAAAGTTGAAACTCCTCGAGCAACAAAATCTAATATAGTGAGTCTCTCTCCATTGTTAAAGCTTCTTTCTCGAGAACTGATTGTGTCTACATTGCTGTTGTGGGTGGTTTTCTTTGGAAATGCATTCTCTTATTATGGCCTCGTGTTGCTGACCACCGAGTTGACTGGGAAGAGTAGATGTACGACTACTGATATGCATCTAAATGAACATGATGATGTCAACTACAGAGATGTCTTTATCTCTAGTTTCGCAGGTAACGGTCTTTTGGTTGTTCCAAAGTTTTCTCTAGTCAGGGGCAAGGTTTGGTGGATGGATGATAATCTAACCTCAAATTTTCTTTGAAGAGTTACCTGGTCTCGCATTGTCAGCTGTCATTGTTGACAAATTAGGGCGTAAGTTATCGATGTCTGCAATGTTCTTCCTGGCTGCTACATTTCTATTTCCCTTGGCATTTTATCGGGTTGATGGCTTAACAACTAGCCTTTTGTTTGGAGCTCGCATATGCATCACATCTACATTCACAGTTGTCTACATATATGCTCCCGAGGTAAGTTCGAACACTAAAATTCATTGCTAAGAGACAATTGCCACATCATGTATCACAACTAGACATGTTTTTCTGCTGGTTCATAGTTTATGTTCCATAATATGTGATGTTAAGAGGATGATCTGTGGTTGTCTGCTTTTGATACTTTGTTTTTGATCTGGACTTGAATTTTCCTATCATATGCCTTCTCTAAAACTAAAATCTCAATCACTTCCCATGTTATTTGATTGTGTGATCTATCATGACAGGATTCGTTATTACAGATTTGCATTCTTTATCTGTCCTTTATTCCACCTTGGTTTGAAATGTGATTACCAACCGAAGTTTTCCTCCTTACACTTTTCTGTTTCTTGGTGCAATCTTATTCTTGTTTAGTTTTTCTCAAGCACTTTCTTCGCTCTGGGTATAACTTATTTATACTCTTATAATCTATGCAAACTACAGATATATCCGACCTCAATCCGAACAACCGGTGTCGGGATTGCTAGCTCCGTTGGAAGAATTGGAGGAATGGTATGCCCTCTCGTGGCAGTAGCTTTGGTTAAAGGATGCCATCAAACAGCGGCCATTATTTTGTTTGAGATTGTAATTCTTCTGTCAGGGATCTGTGTTGTGCTCTTCCCATTCGAAACCAAGGGACTACATCTTCCTGAAAATGTAGCTGAGACTTAGAATACATATTGATCACATTGTTCCAATTGGCTCGATCTTGATCTCGATCTGGCCTCCATTTCCTTTATTCAATATCTGCTACAATAGATATTATTGAAGAGACCGTACCTCTGGTATCGACCACAAGACTTTCGATGCTTTCGATACTGGCCAGAGAACATCTTGCAGATGTACATTACAAGGTCTGGAAAAATGCTATTCATACTCAAAACTATTAGATGGATACAATGTAGGACTCACTAGTTTTATGTAGAATATATGAACAAATGTTGGAATTGTGATTTCTGCTGTTACATTTGTATTCAGTCTGTTGACATAATAGGAGAATTCTGTGCTCTTTTGTAGAGAGTTTTTCATGAATGCAATGTGTTCATGTAAGAAGAAAAATGGTCAATTCACTATTTCTAGCGATAATTGATAGACATCATCGACAAGTCTATAACCTATCACATTAGAATTCTAGTAGTAGCTTGAGCCGAACTAAACGCATCTTGCTCGTTTCACATCATTACACAATCGAAACCCGAAAGCTGAACAAGATAACAAAGAAGAGTCTTTGATATCTTTAAGTTGATCACTAAGGTCAGTTCAAGAACAAGGTAGAAGCTTATTGTGATTGTATAAACGTGCACATACATAATCAATCACCTGCAGAAAATGAACCAACTCCCTTCCCCTTGGACGCAATATACAAAACTTAGGAGCCCTGATGAGAAAAAGGAGGCATACTTCCCCAAAAAAGAAATTTACACCCACATTATGCAACCAAATGCAGAATACTAAAGTTGAAGACTTGGTGAATTTCTATACAAATTCATGAAGATATCATTGCAATGAAGATTTCTCAGGCAAAAATAGATACCGAAAGTGAGAATCGAAAGGAAGAATACCGCAGTTGCAAGAACCGATTAAGCTTTGCCGCCTCTGGGATATACAACCCTGAACGAAAGCAGCTTGACGGGGTGGAAGGTAATGAGATATCCATACTGCCAGATTTGTATCGTCAACCGAGTTTTTGGCGAAGCAATATAGCAGTTTCGGTACCAATAATCTTCCTTTGCTGCTAACACCTACAGACGCTCGAATAAAATCGTGTTGTGCCTCCAAAAGATCGTCTCGGATGTTATTTGCAGTGTAGATCCTCACCTACATAAGTTGTACAAGTTAGACTTGAAGCAGAAAAATGTTAATACACGTGAGTTCGTTCATCCAGAATTACCGCTGGAGATGAGTAAGTTCCGCAGCTCAGAGCGAATGTTAAGAGCGGTTCGTGTTTGTCTATTGCAAATCTTCGTTGCTCCTCCGTCACCTTCGACTTATGAAGAGCAAGAAGCAAAGCCTGGTTACAAGTTTCCACAAAACAGGGTAATGAATCAATGAACTAAACAGAAAGAAAAAAAAAAACAATATATATAGCAAATGCATACAATTTGTGGTCTGTGGACTGGTGGTTTCATCTTGAGGATGACATATTCAATTCCTGTTGCACTGATAGAATGGCCCCCCACTGTGTATGCAGCCTATGAGATTACATTTCAAAAGAAACAAATCATTAATACCCAAAAAGAAAGAACAGGACAACAAAACACGATTCGAAGTACGCATTTCGACTTAAACTGATCGTTTCCAGACCTTTTGGCATGAAGGGTGCTGTTTCAAATAGATATCGAGCACGATACAAGAGCACAAAGACTTCGAATGCACATCTTAGATTTGTTTTTCATAACTAGGAGGGGTTTCAATCTTTGCATTATGCTCACGACACGCCTCACTAATCCACAGACACTTAGCCGACTCAAAAACTAACTTTGGGTGACGACAACAAAGAGTTTGGTTATGAAATCTCTACCCGA
Organism: Cucurbita moschata; assembly: GCF_002738365.1. Lineage (NCBI taxonomy): Eukaryota > Viridiplantae > Streptophyta > Magnoliopsida > Cucurbitales > Cucurbitaceae > Cucurbita > Cucurbita moschata. The sequence continues at coordinate 1,643,213 of NW_019268530.1, forward strand.
ACGCTCGAACTCGAGACTTTGGAAGGTAGATTCAAACATCTCGAATCTTATCACCAAAGCCACCCTCAGAAGTAAAATATTTATAAATGGTAACTACTAACCAGCAAAGGCAAGCACATAGTATATGGTATTTCCTAGAAAATAGCTTCGATTAGATCTTTTGAGACTGAAGTCTTTTAAAAATGTTGTTGTGAGATCTCATATCGGTTGGAGAGGGGAACGAAACATTCCTTATAAGGGTGTGGAAACCTCTCCCTAGTAGACGCGTTTTAAAAAATCGTGAGGCTGACGGCGATACGTAACAGGCCAAACTGGACAATATCTATTAGCGGTGGGCCTTGGCTATTATAAATCGTATCAGAGCCAGACACTGGGCAGTGTGCTAGTGAGAACGTTGGGCCTCCAAGAGGGGTGGATTGTGACATCCCACATTGGTTGGAGAGGGGAACAAAGCGTTCTTTATAAGGGTGTAAAAACCTCTCCCTAGTAGACATGTTTATCGTGAGGCTGACAGCAATACATAACGATGGGCTTAGGCTATTACAAATAGTATCAGAGCTAGACACTAGGCGGTGTGCCAGTGAGGACGTTGGCCCCCAAGGGAGGTGGATTGTGAGATCCCACATCAGTTGGAGAGAGGAACGAAGCATTTCTTACAAGGATATGGAAACCTCCCCCCTAGTAGACGCGTTTTAAAAAATCAATGAAGCTGACAGCGATATATAACAGACCAAAGCGGACAATATCTACTAGCGGTGAACTTGGGCTGTTACAGTTGTTTTAGAGGAAGACATTTTTATCAAGATTTTCCTCGAGGGCGAGGCAACACGCTAACTACAGCTCTACAGCATGTGTTTGCTATACTTGCAATTAATAACAGAAGAAATGTGGCCTTCAAAACCAAACCTTTTGCATCAAAGAGAAAAGTTTCAGCTCACTTTTTGGAACTCCATATGCCAGGTAAGCCTGTCGAAAACAAGATGAGATGCGGACAACCATCTCAGCATCTGTTTACAGTTGACTAGCAATGTATTAAACCAAATTCAACGAGGAGAAGCCGCTTACGTGCATGATTAGTGCGTTATATAAATTAATCCAGAACGCTAGCCTTTCGTCCCTGTTTAAATGGACGGGATTCACGTTCGCAAGCTGCTCAACAAGAGTGCTGTTCACGAAACAGATACATTAGGCCAAAAACAGGTCAACCATGGATTGGATTATCATATTGCCAAGAAACGGAAAAACCCGACACGAAAGAAAAATAAAGGTCAGTGTGGTTTATGAACGTTACCGGAACTTCCTCAGTTCTCCTGCAGCGTATTCTAGTTGTTTCTTTCCAACTGACATCCAAGAAACTTCAGCTGCTTGTGAATAGTTTCCAATGTCAGACCAGCTTAATTTTCCACGCACACTGTATGGATCAGAGGTATTCTGTGTGGCCAATACTTCAGAGCTACTTGGAAGGTCAATCTGTGGACTTTGTACTCTCGATGAAATAATGGATCGTTCGGATGATGACCACCATGATGAACTGGAGAGATGTCCTTGGGGCGATGCAGGCGAGTGGCTTTCCGATGTTGATGACTTGGATGGCACGGGGGAATCTGCTAGAGAGATGAATATGTTTTTCATACATCTGACCATTTCTTCTGATAAGATATTAGGGTGATGCCAGAGGCCACTTGACGGTGGCCCTCGAGACATTTTCTCGCATTCTATTGATTGGGAACGTTCATTGACCTCTGTCACAGACGTTTTCTCACAGCGCGTAACTAGGCCATCTTCAATTTCTTCCCATGAATTCTGAAAGACAGTACACGTCACTCAAATCAAGTTATACGACACGAAAAACCAACTGCAGGGAGGAGCTGGACTAGAACGGAAGCAACAAATTAGCTACATGATTATGCTTTCGAGCAACGTACGATGAATTAAGAAACATTTTTCTTTACAGTCGACAAGGACTATAAAATTCTAACAAGGTTACATATTTATTCTGGAGAATGGAAAGCGAGTGAACTCAAACCCAGAATATTAACCAAACTAATTATCACAAAGATCCCACATCGGTTTGGAGAGGAGAACGAACCATCTTTTATAAGGGTGTGGAAACCTCTCACTAACAGACGTGTTTTAAAAACCTTGAGGGAAAATCCGAAAGGGAAAGCCCAAAAAGGACAATATCTGCTAGTGGTGGATTTGGGGCGTTACAAATGGTATCAGAGCCAGCATCGGGCGATGTGCCAGCGAGGAGGCTGAGCCCCGAAGGGAGGTGGACATGAGGCAATGTGTCAGCAAGGACGTTGGGCCCCGAAAGGGGGTGGATTGGGGGGTCCCACATCAATTAGAGAAGGGAACGAGGGCTAGCGAGGGCGTTGGGCCCCGAAGGGGGTGGATTGTGAGATCCCACATCGGTTGGGAGGAGGAGAACAAAGCATCCTTTATAAGGGTGTGGAAACCTCTCACTAGCAGACACATTTTAAAAACCTTGAGAGGAAGCCCAAACAGTGGGCTTTGACCATTACATATTTCCTATCTAAATGCGAGTGAGAATCGACAAAAAAGTAAAGTTTCAAGTCTTCACGAATATAAAATAATATTTACATTAAGATAAAAACCAATGTGATGACATACCGGTTTCTTCATCGTGTCCAAATTGGACCAATCAGATATTGAACAAGGCGATGAATGCATTAAACGATATTCTGCAAGCCTCCTTTCGTTCTTTTCTTGACTAAGTTGGAAATGTAAAGAGACCGTCTCTTGCTCGAGTCGTACAACTGCATCTTCCAATACTGCAATGCTAGACAAAAGATCTTGGGCCTACACAAATTTTAACACAAAGAACATAACCCGTGTCATGTCGTCTCTCCTTATTTCTCGTCATATTTCAAAGCATAACGACCAAACCAAATAATCCACAAATTGCGCGGTTACAAGCAACATACGTGATGAGGGAGGCATGAGAAGTTGGCTAATGTTAGATCCTTCTTTTGAATAGCATCTTCAAGGGAAGTGTGCAGCTCCATCTCTTCTTGCAACTTTTGTTGTAACCTTCTCACCTACAAAATAGTATTCTTAACCTCACAATCAACCCAAAAAAACTAAGTTCAATACATAATATGTCAATGGAGCCATTGATCTTAAAGAACAAAGCGGATGACAGGATTTTCCGAAGCGTAAAAGTAAAGTATCTAAGATAATATTTTATTGCGCGGTAACGAAACATCTATAAACAGCCAGACACTTACGTCTTGTTCGAGCTGAAATCTGTAGGGAAAAGAACCATCATGTTTCTCCAATAATCCAGCAGTAGTAGCCATTATGGCAACAGTGCTCTGCTACATCAAACAAAACTCAGAAATAATGGTTAATGACAATTGTGTTCAAGTGTTCTTCTGTGCGTAGGTATCATTATCTTTTCATTTTAAGTCAGTTCTTGCGTCAAGTTAAAGTTCCAAGTTAAAGTTTGGAATTAACGTTAAACAGGAGAATACGTTGCAAATCACTCTGAAGGTTAAGGTTTCGATAAGGAAACTGCACATACGCCCGCACGTTATATATATTTCCCCTCATTTTCTTTCTACTCGGTAATAGCCCAAGCCCACCGCTAGTAGATATTGTCATCTTTGGACTTTCCCTTTTGGGCTTTACCTCAAGGTTTTTAAAACGTGTCTACTAGAGAGAGGTTTCACACTCTTATAAGAAATGTTTCCTTCCTCTCTCCAACCAACGTGGGATCTCACAATCCACCCCCCTTGGGGTCCCAACGTTCTCGTTGGCATACCACTCAGGATCTGGCTCTGATACCATTTGTAACAGCTCAAGCCCACCACTAATAGATATTGTCCTCTTTGAGCTTTCCCTTCCGGGATTTCCCTCAAGGTTTTAGAACGCGTCTACTAGGGAGAGGTTTCCACACCCTTATAAGCAATGTTTTGTTCCTCTCTCCAACCAATATGACATCTCACAATTCACCCCCGCCCAGTACCTGGCTTCGATACCATTTCTAATAGCCCAAACTCAACGCTAGTAAATACTATCCTCTTTGGGTTTTCCCTTCCGGGCTTTCCCTCAAGGTTTTAAAATGCGTCTACTAGGGAGAAATTTTCATACCCTAATAAGCAATGCGATATAGGATCTCACATACTCCGTTACAGAAAACCATCTCCATAACATCTTACCTCTAGAAAAGAGTCAGCAAAACCAAGCTCAACAACATTCCCTAAATTAGAACAGTATCCAAAGTGGGGATCATCACATCTGTGGCATCACAATGACAATAAACAAAGAAAAGCATTAAAAAGGAAACACACCACTGAGCTCTGCAGATAACAGAAGAAATGAAGAACAGAAGAACCCAAAGGAAAGAGTCCTCTTACAAACAAAGTCCAGTCTGAGCAACTAAATCCGACATTCCAAGCTCATGAGGTTCAGTGACCTTCACACTAAAAAACCCAAAATCTCAAGCATCAACAACGAAACTCGTGCCAAAATAAGCATCACAAGACCCACACTTACCCCAAAACATAGATTCTACATTACCCATATCATAAACTAACCTCGCAAACAATCAGAATCGAGAGGCAAAAGCCATAGATGCCTGTGAAGAGACGATATAATGCAATGAATATGAAAAGAAAATAACCCCTCATGAAGGCACAGTTACAAGTCATTTTCAGGAAAAAAAAGCAGCCTATTACAAGCATAATGAAAACAAGTGAACCTAATCAAAGAATGTTTCGACAGTAAGGCATGAGCAGAAAGCATTTGCAAGAAAAACCCAAATGAGAGCCTCTAAAACTCAACTGATGTGATGGGTGTTCGGCGAAAAGCAGGGCTGAGCCAAAAAGGGTGGAATTATCAAGTGGTGTGCGGGAAAGTGAATGAGAAGTTCAATATTTTTTGCTTTCCGCTTCGCAGTGGCGGTGGTTTCAAGTCTTAAAAGTCGAAGCCACAAAAGTTAAACAAGAAGATTAAATAATGCAATAAAGGAGCCCTCACTATGCTAGCGACCCCCTCTGTTGGTGGAAAGTCGGTGGCGTTTTCTGAATCAGTGAAATAGTTGATCTTCCAAGCGAAAAAAAAAAAAGAGAGAAAAGGCCGAGTTGGGACCTTTGAACTAAAAGGGGCGAAGGGTTTCAATATCCACACTTTTACCAAATGCGTTTAGGAGACCATATTCTTGAATTCTTAGATCGTGAGATCTCACATCGATTAGAGAAGAGAACGAAATATTTTTTATAAGAGTGTGGAAATCTCTTTCTAACATACGCGTTTAAAAATCGTGAGGCTGATGGCGATACATAACGTGCCAAAGATGACAATATCTGTTAGCGGTGAGCTTGAACGGTCACAAATGATATTGGAGCAAGACACCGAGCGGCATACCAGCGAGTATGCTAGCCCCAAGGGTAGATTGTGAAATCTCAGACACTGAGTGGTGTGCCAGAGAGGATGCTGACCCCTCGAGCGGGTAGATTGTGATATCCTAGACACCAAGCAGTGTGCCAACGAGGACGCTGGGCTCTAAAAGAGTGGGTTGTGAGATCCCACGTTGGTTGGAGAAGAGAACGAAGTTGGCCCCTAAAGGAGTGGATCGTGAGATTTTAGACACCGAGCGATGTGCTAGTGAAGACACTGGCCCCTAAGGGGATAGATTGTGAAATCTCCGGCCCAAAAATGGTGGATTGTGAGATCCTAGACATCGAGCGATGTGCTAGTGTAGACGCTGGCCCCTAAGGGGATAGATTGTGAAATCCCACATTGATTGGAAAAGAGAACGAAGCAGGATTCCGCATCGATAATAGAAAAGATATACTTAGTTCAACATATTCGATCAAACACGTTCATTTTCGACCGTCTAACTTTTGCAACGACCATAAAGATAAAAAATTTAAATATTTTTACCTAAAAAAACTACCATGCTTCTACCTTTACAATCAACTTTAGAATCACATGATGAATTGAATTCATCATCACATCCACATCTCAACAAAAGGTTGGAAACTTCTTTCATTACCTTTAGAACCATAGTAAAAATTCCCTACTTTCTCTGTAAACCACTGCAGCCAAAATAGAAGAAACCCATCATCCCACGCCACAAACATCGTACAAAGGCATTGCCAAAAGCAAGATTTTCTGAACAACGCGCCTTGAATCTTGATATTATAGAGGAAGAGAAGGCCTTTACGTGGCGGTCCTGTGACAAGGCTTGTCAAAATGGCTCCAAATTCCCTCATCTTCTTTGTGTGGTTAGGAAAATTCAGAGCCACAAACAGTCCCTTCTCAGCTTCTAGTTTATTTTCCATGCCTTTTTCTGTGCTTCCTTTTTCTATGGGCAAGAAATCAAATGGGTTGCTATCATTTTCCAATCCAAAGTTCAAACGATCCATTGGTGATCAAATCTCTCCCTTAAGTCGTTTTTCTACAAACCCTCATATTCCTTTCAAGCAATTTTTGTAGTGACCGTTGCATCGGAGTTCAATGGCTATGGAGGCAACTGCGGCGACGATATCTTATGCGAATTTGAGCGGTTCCGCAGCCCATAGATTGAGACCCTCTTCAGATCTATACAGAACTGTTTTCTTTTCGAGTTCTTTTCGGAGTGGCAATCGAAGCCATTGCCGATCATTGATTACGAGGGCTGCTGCGAATACCGGCAATAAGGGGAAGAAGAAACCTAAATCGAAGAAAGCTGCGGTGGCAGCTGATGAAGAGAAAGTGGAGGAGATTGTGGATTCCAGTGAAGGGTTTCAACAGCAACTGTCGCCACAGCCGCCGCAGCCGAAGATTTCGTTGGATGATGTGAATCCAGTGGGGTTGGGGCGGAAGTCCCGCCAACTGTTTGATGAAGTGTGGCGGAAGTTTTCTGGGTTGGGGCAGATATCGAGGACTACAAGGATGGATGATAAGGAAGCTCTTGATGCTATGCTTATTAGGGAGGGGCCTATGTGTGAGTTTGCTATTCCTGGAGCTCAGAATACTACTGTGCTTGTTGTTGGTGCTACTAGCCGCATTGGTCGCATTGTTGTTCGTAAGCTTATGCTGCGTGGCTACAGTGTCAAGGTTTTACTTCGTTTGCTAATTGTTTTGTTTCTTTATATCAGTTGCTTTGTCTGCTCGTCTTTACCTGCCTTTTAGTGTTGAAGTGTGAGATGCTACGTTGGTTGGGGAGGAGAACGAAACACCCTTTATAAGGGTGTGAAAACCTCTCCTAGTAGACGTATTTTAAAAACCTTAAGGGGAAGCCTGAAAGGGAAAACCCAAAGAGGACAATATTTGCTAGCGGTGGTTTTGGACTGTTACAAATAGTATCAGAGCCAGACACCAGGGATGTGCCAGCGAGGAGGCTGAACCCTGAAGGGGGTGGACATGAGGCGATGTGCCAGCAAGGACGATGGGCTCCGAAGGGGTGGATTTGGTGGGGGGGGGGTCCCACATCGGTTGGAAAAAGGAATGAGTGTCAGCGAGGACACCCCGAAGGGGGGTGGATTGTGAGATTCCACATCGGTTGAGGAGGAGAACGAAACACCCTGTATAAGGTTGTGGAAATCTCTCCCTAGCAAACGCGTTTTATTGGTTGGGGATGAGAACGAAACACCCTATGCAAGGGTGTGGAAACCTCTCCCTAGCAGACGCGTTTTAAAAACCTTGAGGGGAAGCCCAAAAGGAAAAGCTCAAAGAAGACAATATTTGCTAGCGGTGGGCTTAGACCGTTACATGTGTTGGAACTTGTTGCATTGAGTATAGCTGATGCTTAGGGTTGAGTTGGGGAGTTGGGATAATTTGAGAGCTGCAACATGTGCTTGCGAGTTAACATACATTTTGATTAGACTTCTGTTAATTTTTGTGCTTCATGAATTCAATTGGAAGAGATTGGAAGAAGAATTCAGTTAAGACAGAAGTTTAAGATCTCTAGGATCCTGAAAAACTGACTTCCTAGATGATGTAATCACGTTCGTAGATGTCAATCTAATGCTCGAGCGTTTGCTCGAACGACCACTAAATATTCCAATTGAATCTAGGCACGGGCTATTTATGCAACTTGATTCATAAATTCATTATATTAACTGAGCCATCAATTTATCCTTATGCCAAGCAGGCTCTAGTAAGGAAGGAAGATGATGATATCCTAGACGTGCTTCCAAGATCGGTGGAAATCGTGGTCGGAGACGTTGGTGATGCTAATACCCTTAAGGCTGCTGTGGAGGGCTGCAATAAAATCATCTACTGTGCAACTGCTCGTTCCACAATTACAGCAGATCTCTTCAGGGTTGATCATCAAGGAGTTTACAATATCACCAAAGCATTTCAGGTCTGCCTCTCTGTATTCATAAATCATAACGAAATTTCTCTATTCGACTGTGGATTCATGAATTCGTGCCGAGTTTTTTAACGCTACTTGTTTGTGCAAATCAGTGCAAAAGCGAACCACTTTAAATTATGAACATCAACAGAGAAAGAATCATGGAGAAAAAGTGATTCCATGTTTGATTTTTTGTGCAATCTTGGCAAAAACTGATACCTGGTGTAAATTGTAGGACTATAATAATGAGCTAGCACAACTTCGTGCTGGAAAAAGCAGCAAAAGTAAGCTTCTGCTTGCGAAGTTCAAATCCGAAGAGTCGTTGAATGGTTGGGAAGTTCGCCAAGGAACTTACTTCCAAGATGTTGTTGCTTCTAAGTACGATGGAGGCATGGATGCAAAATTTGAATATACTGAAACTGGAGAGGCTATTTTCTCAGGTAAAATTCATTTATCCTGAACCCAAAAGACAAAAAAAGGAATATAATGTTTTCAACTGTTATTGTAGGATACGTTTTTACAAGGGGGGGATATGTCGAGTTGTCAACGAAGCTTTCCCTTCCGTTGGGATCCACCCTCGACAGGTTACTCATTCTATCATATTTGAATTTTTAGTCGAGAGTTCGGTATTTAAATAACGGTGTTAACTGCGAACACGTTTCGTTTTCTACGTTTCATTACTAGATATGAGGGGCTCATTCTTTCAGTTGGTGGGAATGGAAGGTCTTATGTGTTAATTCTTGAAGCTGGTCCTTCAGCTGATACAACTCAACGTAAACTATATTTCTCGAGATTTAGCACGAAAGCTGGATTTTGTCGGGTAAGAAATCTCTTTTACCGAAGTGATGTAATATTCTACTGGTGCAAACATCTTGAACAAATCCATTTTCTAGCAATTTGTTGATATCTGTGTTTAGAATACAGTTTACAAGATTGCATCCATGATTTGCAGGTCAGAATACCTTTTTCATCCTTCCGCCCTGTTAAACCAGACGATCCACCTCTCGATCCATTCCTTGTGCATACGTTGACCATTCGTTTCGAGCCTAGAAGACAGGTTGGTGTGTCAGCTGAGTATTAGATGATCAAGTAATACCATTAAGTTGATTTCTAATTTATATATATAATTGTTGCCCAAGTATAGTTTGCTGCTCTTTTGTGCTTTCAAATGATTGATGGTTTGTGAGATCCCACATTAGTTGGAGAGAAGAACGAAACATTCTTTATAAGGGTGTGGAAACCTCTCCTTAACAGATGTGTTTTAAAAACCTTGAGGGGAAGCCCAAAAGGGAAAGCCCCAAAGAGGACAATATTTGCTAGTGATGGGCTTGGGCTGTTACAAATAGTATCAGAGCCAGACACTGGGTGATGTGCCAGTGAGGAGGCTGAGCCCCGAAGAGGGGTGGACACAAAGCGGTGTGCTAGCAAGGACGTTGGGCCCTGAAAGGGGGTGGATTGTGAGATCCCACATCGGTTGGGGAGGAAAACGAAACATTCTTTATAAGGGTGTGGAAACCTCTCCCTAGCAGACGTGTTTTAAAATCTTGAGGGGAAACCTGAAAGAGAAAGCCCAAAGAGGACAATATTTGTTAGTGATGGGTTTGGGCTGGTACAAATAGTATTAGAGCCAGACACCGGACAATGTGTCAGTGAGGAGGCTGAGCCCCGAAGGAGGGTGGACATGAAGCGGTGTGCCAGCAAGGACGCTAGGCCCTGAAAGAGGGTGGATTGTGAGATCCCACGTCGAATGGGAAGGAAAACGAAACATTCTTTATAAGGGTGTGGAAACCTCTCCCGAGCAGACACGCTTTGAAAACCAATAATTCATCTGCAACATACCATACTCAAAGCACAATGAATTTGTCACTTTTTTCAAATATGGAAAACTATAAGACAATAAAAGATCACAAAGTTACCTAAAGTTAGATTATTATTCTTAGAAGACATGTCTCAAATGGCTACTAACTTCATGTTCCTTTTTGCAGAGGCCTACTGAAGGACCTGCTGCAGCAGGCGTAAAGCAGCAAGATTTGAGAAGCTTTGAACTCATATTGGAATACATAAAAGCCTTGCCTGTGAGTTATTTTGGATGTTTTTACGTTATACATAAAAGCTTTGAACTCCGGTATTGCTTTGATGACATCAAATGTGTATTTTACAGACTGGGCAAGAGACAGACTTCATCTTGGTTTCATGTACAGGATCTGGTGTAGAACCAACCAGAAGGGAGCAGGTTCTCAAGGCAAAAAGGGTATAATCTTTTTTCTCATTTTGTTTCCTTTTGCCATTTCAGAATTCAGTGTTCTTTATAAATGTGTAAAATAATGTCTTGCCTTCAGGCTGGGGAAGATTCGTTGCGAAGATCGGGCCTTGGGTACACAATTATCCGTCCGGGTCCTCTCAAGGTACAGTTCTCGATCGTGTTGAAATTGATTATTTGAAGTGAGTTAGTCCACAGATAAGAGGTTTCCTATTTCTTTGTGTGAGAGTATAAACCATGCAAACCTCCCCCAAGTTCTGAAGTTAATAGCCCTGAATGATGAATATTTGAAGGTTGTATAGTTATGACCATGTTGATATGCATGTGACTTGGGAGAAGGGACTTTAGGTTTTTGACCCGTGACGTTTTGAGGGGCTTCTCGTTTACTTCCTGGGAGGAATTCGATCTCGGGATACCACCTAAATAACAACAGTAGCCAGAGGGTCAAATAGGTCAGGAAGAAAGAGTCTGAGGTCGGGTCGGATTCCTTTTTTCATTTAGTGGTTGTCCTTCTCTGCCTTTTACATCCTCCACTTTCTCCTCGCTCTCGAAGGTTAAAATCCTTATGAAAGTAAAAAAAAAAATGAACACTTTACTTGGGAGAACCAGCACTTTGGATCATATTCAATGACATTCCTCTTTGGTATTGTTCCCACAGTGGTGTGTGTTATCTTTAGTTAAATTATATTCCAACCATTTATCCAAGCTACTCGGTCGTGTTGCAGTAATGTAACAAAAAATTTGTTCTTACAGGAAGAACCCGGGGGCCAACGTGCTCTTATATTCGACCAGGGAAACCGGATAACTCAGGTAAGACGAACAGCCTTTTCCTTAACATAGACAATCAAGCGGAGTCGTTACTCATCCATTTAAACATTTAGGCCATCAGCTGTGCTGATGTTGCTGACATCTGTGTAAAAGCATTGCATGACTCTACAGCAAGAAACAAAAGCTTTGATGTGAGTAGAAACCTTTGCTTTCATTGGCATTAGTGTTCATTCCTCATGACCACCCAAGTTAAAACTATACTGTTTCCAGGTCTGCTATGAATATGTTGCTGAGCAAGGACGAGAACTCTACGAGCTGGTACAAAATCAATAATTTTATCCGTGTCTAAGTTTTAATGCCTCCTCGTACGCGTCGCTCACTAGCTCAAATACTTAAAGCTCGTGGTATGTTTGTGCTTGCAGGTTGCTCACTTGCCTGACAAAGCCAACAACTACCTCACCCCTGCCTTGTCTGTTCTGGAAAAGAACACATGATCACAGTCCTCTTCTCATGGCTTCAAACGTTTGTAATTATCAACATCTCTTGAAAGTTGCCACTAAGAAAAACATATTACTATCCTGTTTATATAAATGTGAAATTCATTCCCTGTTAGGCAATGGCAACATGGAGACTTTGATCTCTCAAATATGCAGAAAGTTCTCATCAGATGGAAAGGGATGTAAAGGTTTGAAAATTAAAAGTTTCATAACTTTCATAGGTATATGTATTCATTCATAATGTTTTGAGGAAAAGTGTACAAGAAATCGAATGGTTGGAAAGAAAAAAGAAAGGTGAGTTGCTTCGTGTTCTGTTCAATGTTTTCTTTGATGTGTCGTATTAGGTGGCTCGGTGATAATTGTTGTCAACTTGAACATAGCCTAGTTGGTCAAAAAATATATTTTTGACCAAAAACGTAGATGCTTGTAATTTCGTCTCCCCATGTTATACTAAACTAAATAAAAATCGAATGGTTAAAGGTGTTCGAGCATAACTTCAACCATTCTCAGAAAGCTGTTCATTCTAAGAAGGTCCTTTCATGTTTTTTGCTCTTTCGATTCATGATGTCAAGCTCTTCTTAGAAAGCCCTCCCGACTCCAAATTTTGTATAATTTCTATTACCTATCACTTTCTCTCTCCTTTTACTTGTAAACTCTTGTTCTTATTGTTTGTCTCACATGCGGGAGAATATAGGAATCTACAAACTCTTCAAATTTTGAACCATTACTCCAGATCTCTAGAAATCGTAGGAACCAGATAAGGAAGTTAGCAGTTTCAACACTAGGGAACATTGAAAGAAACGAACATGTCAGAAGTGAACTCTAGATATCGACGAATATGATCACACCGAAAGCAAAAGAATTTAGAGAAATCATATGGGATATAAAGCCTTAAAAGAATCCAAACATATATGTATTATATGTATGCAAAAATGGTGAATGGTGATTAAAGAAAACAAATGAAAAGCAGTGGGAATAAAGAAAGGAATCACTAAACATAGTGGGTTTGAATTAAGTAAGAGTTTAATATTGAATTGGTGACTCAAATTATCATTATAACACCTTATAATATACCAGAGATTCACTGCAACTGTTAGTGCTAAGTAGTGGTGGAGGGGACCAACCAAGAAGGTGCTCACCAGGGGCACTCAGCTGAGACGGAGCAGCGCTGTCTTGGTAGCTGTGCTGAGCGGCGCAAAGGCAAAGCTGTCGGAAGCTGCCATGGCTTGGACAAAAGAGTACTCTGATATATAAAACAACCCTTTTTTTTTCCCTTTCTTTCCTTTTGTTTGCAGGTGTGGGAGAGAAATGGAAGGGGGAGATTGGCTCTGCTATTATAAAAGTAATATTCTGTTCTCTCGAGAAAGGCAACACTGTTTCATTGAGTTTTTGCTTCTCTATTTTTTTTTTTTGAAGATCATTTCCTTTTGTTTTGATATGCAATGGATCATTCAGATATGCTCAAACTCACGTGGAAGATGATGATATGTGAGAATCGAAGTCAGCATTCAGTTGAGGGTGTTTGTTCTTCAAAAAAAGTTCGAATTTTGTGCATCGACAACCAATGAAAGGTTTAGTGTTTTTTTTTGGTTTTGTTTTGTTTTGTTTGTATAGGTTCTACAAAAGATAGAGAGAAAGAAAGAGAGAGGAATCCTCTTTAAACATGTGCTTAGGCCTTCTAGTGCCCACTTAATAGGCTTGCCTTTATAGCCTATTTGGCTTTAAAATGATGGAGTGGAGAGGGCTTCGTATTAAATTAGATCCCCCATTTCTGAAATAAACCGATTAAACGTAACATCCAAGTCCACTGTTAGCGGATATTGTCCTTTTTGGGTTATTCTTTTTGAGCTTTCCCTCGAGGTTTTTAAAACGGGGCTGCTAGAGAGAGGTTTCCACTCCCTTGTAAAGAATGTTTCGTTCTCCTCCCCAACCGATGTGAAATCTCACAATCCACCCTTATTTGGGGCCAGCATCCTTGTTAACACTCGTTCCCTTTTCTAATCGATGTGGGACTCTCCAATCCACCCCCCTTCAGATCCCAGTGTCCTTGTTGACACACTGCCTCGTGTCCACTCCCTTCGGGGCTTAGCCTCCTCACTGACACATCGCCCAAAGCCTGGTTCTGATACCATTTGTAACGGCTCAAACCCACCGCTAGCAGATATTGTCTTCTTTGCACTTTCCCTTTTGGGTTCTCTCTCAAGGTTTTTAAAACACGTCTTTTAGGGAGAGGTTTCCACTCCCTATAAAAAAATGTTTCGTTCTCCTCCCCAACCGACGTGGAATCTCACATCAAAAGTGGGTTTTTTTTTTTCTCTCCTCTCCTTCAGTTTCTTTATGTTTTCTCCCAAAAATTTGGAGTTACATTGGTCAATAGGCAGTGGCTATTGACAATGGAGAGCATTTTCAGGGTATATTGTAATAGATATGGTCTGCTTTTAGCTTAAGAATAAATCTACCTTTCCTTAGATATAGTTTATTTTAGTTTAAGCTTCTCCTTTTCTCTCTCAAAACCTAGCTTAAGCTACTTGGAACCTTCTTGGGAGTGATTAAATAATAAGCCTCTTCATCCTTTAACCATTTTTGATATAAAACCAGAAACTGAGCAGTGGACTCTGTTTCAGGATCTTTCCTTTAACCATTTTTCATACTCAAAACAACACCAATTGAGCCACAATCTCTCTATTCTGTTCTTGTTGTCCACTTCCCATGATCTCTTATTCGCCTTCAATCTCTGATCTTCTATGTTCACAACTGTTCAAGAATCTGCAGTTAGCTAGCTGGGTTTCTTCTGGTTTTTCTTGTTCTTGACATGGTATGAATCTGTTCTTCTGTTCTCCTTTCATTTTCTTGGTGAGTTTGCAGATTAGGAACAGTTTAATCTGTTCTTCTGTGAAGAGTTTGTTTCTTTTCTGTTTTTGATGAAATCTAAGGCTTCTCGAATTGCTTTTGAGGCTTGATCTTCTGGGTTCTACTTTGTTCATGTCCTTATAAGAACAAAGATGAAGTGATTAGCCATTTCTTTGCTTTCCTTCTGGTTTTTACTAAGTTTTTCACCATGAACCTCCAAAATAACATCATATTTCATGTACTACTTTGATTTTGGCATCAAGGGATGTGATAATTTCTGGGATTATACAAGTAATTAAAGGCAGAGCACTTAAATGAAATGGAGAATGCTGATGGTGTCCTGTTGAACATTGCGCAGGGAGCAGTTGGGGTAGCTCTTTGTAGTTTTGGGCATGTCTAAATGTAAAGTATAGCTTCTGATTGCTACCAACACAGCACTCAATTATGAAACCATTTCTTGACCTTGAAAAGGAGCCTTCTTTGGCAAATGATTCTGACATAAGTAGCCAAGTTGCTTCCAACATTTCCCTCCATGAAAATTCTGATGATAATAGCCTCATAACTAACTCCTTTCTTGCTAACCCCGTTGCTGCTCAACCAGGATTCAAGTCGGTTTGCCTCGACTTGACTCTCAACTTTAACATCGAAGATCTCGAAACTCGGGATTCGACAGGATTTTCATTGTCAAGCACAAGTGAGAGTAGCAATGAACCAACATGCCACCCCACAGCAGCTGCTGCTATCCCAAGAGTGTTTTCTTGCAACTTCTGTCAGCGCAAGTTCTTTAGTTCGCAAGCTCTTGGTGGCCACCAGAATGCGCATAAGCGCGAGCGAACCTTGGCGAAACGGGCAATGCGTATGGGGATTCTAGCAGAAAGATATGCAAATCTAGCATCTCTACCATTGAAAGGGTCATCATTCAGGTCCTTGGGGATCAAAGCACACTCTTCACTACTCCATGGATTTACTGCACCAATGAAGCCTACTGATATTGGAAGCAGTGCTAGATTCGAACCGGGTCATATAGGCATGCCGATTTTCTTGGACGACGATGAAGCGGAGGTTATGTGGCCAGGTAGTTTTCGTCCAACGGCAGAAACTAGAAACACTCATGAACTAACTCAACCAAGTTTCATACTAACTGGTATTTCAAGAATAAGCTCAATGGATAAAGTGTCGTCGGAGGATGTAGAAGACTCGACGCCTGATCTCACGCTCAAACTCTAAGAGGCTTCTTTGATGAGGGATTCATCATCCTATTTCTGCATTGTTCTCTGTGTATAGTGAGTGACATATGGAGGGTTTGAATCAAACACTTCGCTCCAACTTAGCTTTTCCTTTTGAAGTAAACTACTTGTTATTAGTGTTTGCTGTGGGTTTGATATCAGTAATTTTCCTTGTTTAAGAGCTCCTTTAGAAGCATTTTGGTGCCTTCTATTCCTTTTTCTGCCATAAGCATGGGGCTCTTATGTTTAAGTAATACAAGTGCTCTATGATTTATCTGACCCTTTGAAGTGTTAAGCAATCGATTTAGAATATAATTTTGGTTCTTGTACTTCGAAACTTGTTCGGTTCGAAGATTACGAGCAAAATTATTCAAATTCGATCTAAGTTTGTAATTTTTTTGCTTATAATAATATAGCAAAGCAAGGGTAGCACCCTCAATCCCCAGCTTTTTTCAACAAAAGAGGAGATTATAAATTTCATTTCCCCACCTTAATATTGAGCTTACATCGAATCGTTTTCATCTGTGAATTCAGTAAACGAGACACGGTCCAAAGATATACATATATTATAAACCAAAGTCTAAGCTACCAGAAAAATAAAGTAGGCTTCTTTAATTACCAGTAGCTTTCAACACCTTTAGACCTCCTCCCCTCATTCTATTACCTTAAACCATTGAGCATTAGAAGAGAATTTGGTGCAGAAGAGATGCTTAGCTTAACTGCCCTGCTGCATTTCTGTTCCAGGACAAATAGGATGGATCACCAAGAGGCCTGCATGACAATCCAGTAAAAGATACGACTGTGATTAAATGTTGAAGAACTTATAATTAACGAAGAGATGACAATCCAGAACGCTTAGACTTAATTCAAATCATTTAGTTCCACAATAAACACTTTCCTAGAATAGGAGCTAGAGATGAATTCATCAATAATAAGGTTATTTAAGGAATTTCAACACGGGCTCCTCTTTTATTCATGGACTTTTGTATCCACATGAATCCATTATGCTCTGGTTATCCTACAGAATTTCTAGCCATGAGAACCCACAAACACGTCTTCATTTGCACAATGACACAACAATCTCCAATGGAGAAAGTCTCATACAGGTTGAAGATACCTCTTTTCCGATACTTGACCAGACCCACTCTGTGCCATCAAAAATGAAAAGTAAAGAAACAACGTTCGAGGAGTATACGGAAAAAGGTATGCAAGAGACAATATGAGAAAGGGAGAGGCAGAAGGATGAAGAGAGGAGGGTTAATATAGTTACCTATTTGTGGTAGTGCAATTATCAAAGGAAAAACATATGTAGGTTTCATAATAACTACAGTAGTCATCCTGAAGGAACAACTATCCAGTCTAATAGGACAGTTAACATGAAGAAAATGGAAGCACTAATTCATGGTATCGTCATATTCTATAAATTTGATTCAAGTGACTATCTTTCCCTAAATTGCAGTTTATCTGTATGCTTAGAAGATTAATTTGCTCACCTTGGTTTGATGACGTAAAGGAGTATGAAGGTTATTGCTAAAAACAAGCAGAGTCCTCCAACACAAAGATAAGCTATGCCTAGAAAATCATTCTTCCCACCAATCCAACTGGTGGTTGAAAGGACCAGCTTCTTTTTACCACCGAAGCTATAAGTATTATAGTTGTTTTCTATCACCACTGTTATTACATCATTAGCTTCAAAGTCTGCTTCTATCTTCCCATATAGCTTCCTGAAGGTGGGCAATGCAGCTGTTCGCATCCAAACAATAAGATCCTCTTGCTGGCTCAGCTATTACACACAAAAATGGAAGCATGTTTATTCACTAAAAAAAGAAAAAAAAAAGAAAAAAAGAAAAAGAAAAAGTGGAAATGCAATGAAGAGGAGGTAAACAGTACTGTAATCTAACAGCATCGACACGAAGAGGTAGAAGGTAGATTAAGCATACTCACTGGTATGCTCGCATTTAGTTTTGCACCACCAATCAAACTTCCACTCTGGAAATTTTTAGGATAGACATCAGATCCGAACTTTTTTTCTTGGTCACTTTTCCAGGCAATGTCCTTCTTGCTGACGGGAAGTACCTTGTTCTTCAAGGAAAAACCATACGTGTCGTTGAACAAACTCCATGCAATGAGGCCACAAGGGACAATTGGATCCCCTGTCCCAATGGTCGCTTCTGGTGCACATGTTTTTGTATTTGCTTCAGCTGCCTTGCTTCGTAATTGTTTATCGCTTCTGCTTTTTACATAACTGATAATGTTTCATACGTCAAAAACAACAGAAAAATATGTTAAAATGGAAGAAAAAGAATAGAAAAAGCTGTTGAAGACTTGGGAAGTACAAGGATAAACGATTTCAAAAGGTGCACAATATTTTTTTGCCTAACAATCTTTATCTTTTACTTCCGTAGGAAAAAAAAAGTTTAAAAAAATAATAGTACAAATGAAAGAGAAGATGAAGGCATCCCCCCTTCTGAGCCTTATTCTTATTCATAGAGATTCTTTAAGAATACACCCAGTTCTTCCTTGTAGCGGAAAGCCGCCTCATAAAATAAACACATCTTAATTGCTTGTACCAATTTCCTCCATCTCATAGAAATAATGATACCATCATCAATAAGAAATGCATGAAGCAAGTGATACAAGATAATAATACACAGTGGGCAAACCAAATGAAGGCAACACAGCAATAATAAAAATATAACTACACAACAAGAGTTTTTATTAGGAGTAACATCTAACGAAGATATGTCTGAATAAATTCCTTAACTTCCAGTTGTCTTGTAGGTAAATTAAGACATAAACTTAAAACAAAACTGTAAACTGATGAACAGCTTGGCTTATTTCCACCAGTTTCCTCCTTAAAATGCAATTTTCATATCTTTACTTTAATAAGTTATATCGAGAATTTGAGGCAATTCACATAATTTAATAAACTCACAAATCATGAAATAAACAGCAGGGCTCATATTCAAGACTCAACAAACTGTTTTGTCAATAACCAAACAAAAACATTCACATACCGTCGGTGATTTTGATAGAAGTTATCAAGCTGATAGTAGACATAAACCGGACCTTTCATTGGTTTAGGAACCTGAAAAGAATTCAGCTGGTAAAACTCCTAAAGACAGACAAATTAAGAGACAAACACGAAATAAACCAAAATCCAATATGGTTTCCAACAGTGAGAATAGAAATTGTACTTACAGTCAACCTCCTACTACAGGTTTTATTAGTTTTACTGTTTTTAATAAACGTAAGAGGATCGCTGAGATACTCAGGAGGAAGGCATTCATGGTCGTAGTGGTCCACAATTTCAACAACCTGAGTATCATGGAAAGCATATATTCAAGTTAGGCATTTAAAAGTCCAAAAATAAATTAATAAATTAATAAATAAAAACTGCATTGTATCGAATTTACGAGGATGGGGCAACAGACGAGAAAGTACTTGTTCTGATGCAAATAAGGAAGCAATGCCAATGGGGATGAAGATGATGCCAACAGCAACAAAGGATGTTATAACCTGAAATCAAAGTCACACTAATAAAAAGGTGCATAACGCTATGATAGGGACTTGAGCAAAAAATAAATTCAAATCCTTTTATAGGATTACCCATCCTGGTGTTAGAATTGGTTTGCAAGCAGGAAGTTCTTGCTGTGTAAATCTAGAATCTGCAAGGGAATTAACAAAAATGTATGAGCATCAACCAAATGGCTATAGCATTGCCAATAGAATCGGCCTTACATTAATGAGAAATAACAGAAATACAGAAGTCATTGCCATAAGAATGAAGCATGCGAATGGCTAGAAGGAACATATTTGATTATAATGCAAAGATGCACATACATATATTCAGACTCAGAAGGTAACGATCAAGCCCACTACTAGCAAATATCGTCCTTTTTGGACTTTCCCTTTCGGGCTTCCTCTCAAGGTTTTTAAAACACGTCTGCTAGGGAGAGATTTCCACGCCCTTATAAAATGTGTTTCGTTCTCCTCCCCAACCGATGTGGGATCTCACAATCCACCCCCCCTTCGGGGCCCAGTCTCCAATCGATGTTGGACCCCACCAAATCCACACCCCTTTAGAGCCCAGCGTCTTTGCTGGTACATCACCTCATGTCCCCCCTCCCTTCGGGACTCAGCCTCCATACTGGCACTTTGCTCGGTGTCTGACTCTGACTCTGATACCATTTGTAACGGCCCAAGCCGATATTATCCTCTTTGGGCTTTCCCTTTCGGGCTTCCCCTTAAGGTTAAAACACGTCTGCTAGAGAGAGATTTTCACACCTTCATAAAGAATGTTTTGTTCTCCCCCCAATTGAGGTGGGATCTCACACACAAACACAAAAACAAAACAAAAAATTTCTCCATAGGTGTGTTTCTCACGCTACACCGCCCAAAAAACGAGGAAGAAATTCCAAGAGATTAAATCATAGAGCAGAACAGATCGTATTAAAAGAACAAACAGCCATTAACAATCAACAAAGAAGTCGCCTCTAAAACAGAATACAGAACGCCATAACATGAGAACGAGGCATACAAATGGCTGGAAGGATTGCATTAAAAACAATTGTAATGCAAAGATAGACAAACATGGATTCAGAACCAGAAGCAAAAACCAAAAAACTGTTCCACAGAAGAGCTTTTCATGCATTATACAAACAATGCTCAAAAGAACAGATCGTATACGAAAACATAAAAATGGAGACGAACAAAACAAACAAAAACTAGAATAAGATAAAAAGATATAACATTTGGGTTTCTTCGATTTCTTGGGTGGGGTGGACGAATCAGAATTTCCTTGCTGCATTCTACCCGTCGAGCTCGTTGTCCCGTGAGTATTATTTATTTCTACGCACCAAAAAGAAAAGAACAATGTTAAGAATCTCCAATCTCATCCTTCTACAACTTTGATCCTTCATTCTTTCGAAATAGAACAGAGGATTACAACAAAAACTTATTATTCCTTCATAGATTGAACGATTCTAACAAGAGAAACCCAAAATTAAGGGGAAATTTTCAATAAGGAATGGAGAAATTTCAAAATAAAAGACGAAAAAGAAGTTAGAAAACAGAATGTCAAACCTGATTGATGGATCTCATCCGATCGGTGTCCCTTGCTTCACGAACCCACCTTCTTGTTTTGGTAAGGCTACGATAACATATCGCTCATCATCGACGTTTTAGTGGAAGTAGTTTCGCGCGGTTTCCATGTTTTTCATTTTTCTATTTTTTTTCAAAAGAAATTTCTTTATTAGGCCTTTTCCTTTTTTGGATTTTTTTTTTTCAAAATATCAATAATCTCATATCAATCCATTTACCTATACCTCTCGGGACCAACGGTCGGTCCGTGGAGGCTCCTCGTCCCATAAGAAATCTCAGTTTAAACGAAGAACGAGAATGAATAGAGAGATTATTCTCCACCCCGCTTCGTCCTCACTTTTATATAAATAAACATACATAAACATATATATATATATATATATATATATATTTTCTGTCTTCCATTTATATTTTTATGATTTTCTTTAAATGTACCATTATTCTATTTTAGACATAAATATTATTACTTATATATTTGAAATTTAATTAAAATTATGGAATTTTTTTTATATAGAAAAGGCTATGTTATGGCATTAAAACTTATTTTTTTCGAAAATTATATTAATAAAATATTATATATATATATATATAGAGAGAGAGAGACTGGAGAAAAAAATTGTGGGAAACTTGATTCATGTGTTTTTTTTTTTTTTTTTGTAG
>NW_019268530.1:1665319-1678516 GCF_002738365.1 Cucurbita moschata
TTTTTTTTTTTTTTTTTGTAGGGATTTCTCGTGGCGATTCACGTAAAAATAAATGAAGAATTTCTCGGAGATGGGATGCGTTGTCCCCACCTCGCTTGTGGATATCTCTGAGCCTAACTATCGTTTGAATCGAGTTATCAACTTATTCGAAATAGGTTGAGTTTAAACAAAAGAAAAAAATTATGAGTTGAGATGGCTACGACACTAAAACTAGAGCTAGTGGAGATTGAGCTAGTCTAGTAGTGGAGACAGTAGTGTAATAGTCTAAACCCACTACTAGTTCAAAAGTGAAAGTCCAAAGAGAACAATATCGATTAGCGGTGGGGTTGGACAACAATCCAAATCCACCACTAACCCGAAAGGGAAAGCCGAAATAAAACAATATTTGCTAGCAGTAGATTTGGGCAACAATCAGTCCAAACCCACCGTTAACCCGAAAGGAGATGGCTACGACACTAAAACTAAAGCTAGTAGAGATTGAACTGGTCTAGTAGTCAAGACACACTAGATGAAAGAGAAAACCCAAAGAGAACAACTGCTAACGGTGGAGTTGGGCAAAAGTCCAAGTCCACCGCTAGCTCGAAATGGAAAGCCCAAATAGAACAATATCGGCTAGTAATGGGTTTAGGCAACAGTCAGCCCAAACCCACCGCTAGCCCGAAATGAAAAACCCGAAGACAACAACATCTGCTAGCAATGAGCTTGAACTATTACGGTAGGATTCTTTAGCTTTGACAAACCAGATGTATGTGGTAAGTAAGACGAGAAATATATCAACAAAATACCATTAGTTTAAGCACCATTCAATTTGATCTAATTTTAGATCGTACAAAACTCGAAACGTAACCGAACTCGAGTCCGTTCCCCATATCTACAATGATTATATAAACATTAGATGTAATGAGTATCAAAATATGATTCACTTCTTTCATTTGTGTATCTCTATTATCTATTATGATAGCATTAGCAACAATCACCAAGATCATCAACTCAATCAACAGAGATTCCAAAAAAAAAAAAACCCAAAAAAAAAAAAAAAAAGAAATTAAACTGTTAGTCTTCTTTGAGATCCCATTCTGCTCTGCCTAACCTGAATTCCAAGCTTGGCTTCTTGAACTCTGAATTATTGTATCTCTTCATTGCACCTGAATCACATTCCTGTCACACAAATTTCTTAATCCGTGCCCCGAACCCGATTTTGAATCAATCACTAGACTTTAAACGTTCGAGTTCATGAACGAGAACCCATAAGTAGGTCATTCTATTAATCGAGAAGAACACGACACTACGAAAGTCAACTAAATCCCTATATTGATCCTAGTTTTAGGGTTTCGATATTTACGTGAAAACCGACATTCGTGCGAGAGTTTGAATATACGATTCTGTACTGACTCTTAGATCTGTATATTCACTCGTGCATCATTGAAACTGCTTAAACTCGACCGAACTAAATCTAATCGATCATAATATAAATTTAATTGTAAATGGTACCTCGATTTGATGCATGGGTTTTTGTTGCATTTGGGTAGATGAATTTGATCTAATGACATCCGTTTCATTAGAGTTCGTTTGTGGCCATACATCTCTACAAAATCAGGCGAAATCATTCTCGAACATGTTTCTTAATTTTTATAAATCGATGTATTAAAATTTTTAAAAAACACAAAATGGAAAAACGAACTAACCTTGAAGAATTAGACCAAAGAGTGGAGGAGCCAAATTCCAAATCCGGCGGTGGCTGGCCGGACCGCTCCAGTGGAGCTCTTTGATCGGAAAATTGCCTTGGGGCATTGTCCCCTCGGCCCGTGCATATTGTAGGAGATACGTCATCGTCACCCGAACCATCTGATTGGCCTTCATCAATCAAATAATGAATTAAATCATTAATCAGAACAAGATATCAAATCGATATTTACTTTATATTAAATCACGAATCTGACATTAAAGTCAATGATATACCATAACTTTAATTATATTAACACTTGAATTTTTCTCCAAACTCGTGAATTTGAAATTTTGTAAAATAAAATAACATCATAATCAAAGTTCGAACAAAAATTTTTTTTAATGTCAAATCACGAATTAAGAGTCGATGACCCACGATAAATTTAATCATATCGACACTCAGGAGCTATAATTCAAGACGGTTGATTCTCTGCTCGAGCTTCGAAAGCCAAACCTCCCTTAAGTCCAACTTTTAGTGTCAAATCACGAATTAACTATAATAAAAAACTTTAGTCAATAACCCACGATAAATTTAATCACATTAACACCCGTGAACTACGATTCAAGTTTTTTGATTCTCCACTCGAGCTACAATTTCCAGCTCGTTCTAGGTTCAGCTTTCGCTCGAGCTTCGAAAGCCAAACCTCCCTTAAGTCCAACTTTTAATGTCAAATCACGAATTAGCTATAATAAAAACTTTACTCGATAACCCACGATAAATTTAATCACATCAACATCCGGGAACTACGATTCAAATTTGTTGATTCTCCGCTCGAGCTATGATTCCCAGCTCGTTTTAGGTTCAATTTTCTCTCAATCTTTGAAAGCCGAACCTCCCTTAAGTCCATGTCAAATCACAAATTAGCTATAAAAAAAAAAAACTTTAGTTGATGACCCAGAAAAAAATTTAATCATATCGACACCCGTAACTACGATTCAAGTCTATTGATTCAACGCTCGAGCTACGATTCACATCTCGACTTTCACTCGAGCTTAGAAAGCCGAACCGCCCTCAAGTCCAACTCACACCCTATACGCCCTAACTCGGGTTTCGAAAACAAATTAGAACAAGAAAAAAGAGAAACAAAAGAAGAGCCAAACAATACGAATTACCTGAGGAGGCTGCTGGCTTGTCAGTGGTCTTAACAGTCCGATACATCTGATAAAGAAAAAAAAACAAGTCATTGGGAACTCATTTCATTTAAATTAATTTTTTAATTCTTTTCTCTGAGTTGTGGGCTCTCTCGGACTGTCTAGATTTCATCATTAGTCACGAGGAGTCATTCATTTTTGGATCAAAGTTCATATTATTTTGTAATCATGACAACTTTTTCTCTTTCTTTTCTCTTTCAATCTGTTTCAAATCAGAAAAAGATATGAATTTGTGTTTCTGAAAAGGAAGAAAAAAAAGGGCTCACACTGATTGATAGCCATCCATTAAAGTACAATACTCATTCATTCATTCATTCATTGAATCACTGACAATATGAGAGAGAAAAAAGGCAAGATTTGTGATTACAATGAAGGGTTTTAAAGATGATTACCTGTAAATGGCTCTTGACATGAGCCAATGTTAGATCCTTAACATCCATCAGCTCAAGAACTGACTTTGGGGTTGCTCCTACAAAAAAAAAAAAAAACACATTTTTCTGATAAATTAATGTTTAGATGTTTTGGTTTCTAATGTTCGGGTGTTTTTACGAGGATGTTCTTAATCATACCCTCTTACGATGGATCGAATTGGTGAAATTAAACAATAGGAATGAATCAAAATAAAAAAGTACTCGAATATTAGAGACAGAGATCGGAAGAGAAAAAGGGTTTGTTGTTTACTTTCGTGGCCGCCGAGATGTTCGACGGCGTGAACGAAACGAGCATGTAAGGAGGTAGTCCATCTCATTCTAGGAGCTCTCATACTTCTTTTAGGAGGAAGCTTCTGCAAGAATCTGGATCTCATCATCATTCCATGAGAACAAACATCAGAAGAAGAAGAAGCTGCATTACTATTGCTATGCAAGGATTTAATTCCTTCAACCGAAACCGTCCCATTGTTGAACCTCGCAGCGGAATTTCGATAACCCGTTTGAAGAACTCCATTCGGGTTCGGGTAATTCGGGTAGAAGGATGAAAATTGATGGTGGTTCTGATGAGGATGATGATGATAACGATGATCTTTCTGATCTACAGCCAAAAATGGAAACGGGCGGTTGTGATACACGGGAATCCCTTTGATCGGTCGCAACCGGTCTGATACGTCGAACCCCGAAACCCCGCGAAGATGGTGGAGCGGCGGGGGTAGCGGTGCACGGCCGGGAAGATCGTTGTTGGTACCGAGAGAGAGGTCGGTGTGGGCACGAGGGTTATCGGAATTACTCAAAAGATCAAAATTTGTTTGAGGGAATCCATGGGTGAGGGTTTTAATTGAAGAAGAATTAGAGGAGGAGGAGGAAGAAGAAGAAGCATTTGGAGGGCTGATTTGAAGAGAGAGATCAGGAAGTGGGGTTGAAGAAGGTTCAATAAAAACCCCTTCCAAGGGCATCTCCTTGTTCTTGTTGTTCTTGCTGTTCTTCTTCTAGTTGCTTAAGAAAGTGTTCATGGGGGAAGGGAAAGATGGGATTTTTGTTGTTTAATGATGAAACCCAGATGGGAAAACTCATAAAAACTTGAAAAAATCCGACCCAGAAAGCCAAATCAAGAGAAAATGGACTGTAGAGAGAGAAAATGGACTGTAGAGAGAGAAAATGAGGAGAGAGAAAGTGAGGAGAGAGAAAGTGGAGTTAGAGAGAGAAAATTTGAGAGATTTGGGGTTTGAGTATTATGGTGTTTCTCTCAAGAGCTTATATCAGAAAATGACAATGAAGAAGAAGGAAGAAGGAAGAAGGAAGAAGAAAGAAGGAATAGCACAACCTTCTCTCTCCTCTTACTCTATTTCTATTCTCTCTCTAGTCAAAATAGATAAATAAAAAATTTTAAAAAGTTCAAAATTTTATATTTTTAGTCAAAGATTCCAATGGAAGTGTTTCGGGCATCTGTCTTGAGAAAAAATTTGTGTCGGTGAATAGATACTGTCCGCTTTGACCCGTTACCTGTCAGGCTCACGATTTTAAAACGCATCTACTAAGGAGAAGTTTCTATACTCAATGTTTCATTCCCCTCTCCCACCAACGTGGGATTTTAAAACGTCTTCGCTGGCACACCGCTTAGTGTCTTGACTCTAATGCCCTTTGTAATAGTCTAAGTCTATTGCTAGTAAATATTGTTTGCTTTGACTATCGTCGTAAGCCTCACAGTTTTAAAACGCATTTATTAGACAGAGGTTTCTCTATCTTTATAATAGATGCTTTGTTCCCCTCTCTAACTCTCTAACTGATGTGGGATCTCACAGTTTGAATCTACAACATCTCGAGTTCAAATCACATCGTAAGAACATAACTTCAACTCACATAAAAAGTATTCACACATAAGAGTTTCGAGTTTGAATCACCCACCCACAAATTAAAAAATTGAAAAGTTATATTAAATATCAATATAATTATTTTTTTAATCAACTTGAATATAATTCAACTAGTTAAAATATTATTGTCAAGCAAAATTTATGTCTCACAAAATTAAATATTTTTTAATAACAAAATTAAATAATTTGTTTAAATAAATTAAAAAAAATTATTTATTGAGAAGGCCGGAGAGTGCGGGATAAAAAATGTTCCGAGAGAGAAAGACAGCATCACGTGTGAATACTTTTCCCCCACCCTCTTCGCATCTCTTTTTCTCTCTCACACATTATTATTTATTATTATTATTATTTTCTTTTTTAAATAAATAAATTTGTAATTTCCATTTCCTACAAAGGACGAAATTTATATTTATTTCCATATTCAATATTATAAATAAATACTCTTTGTTTAATTTGTACTATGAGAGCACAACAAAGAATAATTTCACTTCTATTTCAGTAAATGAACCATAATTATTCTAAAATTAATTTGCATTTCATTTATGATAATAAAAAAATAATTTATAAGTTCATTGATCTGGGTTAATGGACGGTTGAGCTATGTACAATTTACATAGCCCGACGGTTTATAACACGAACGATTCCCTTCAAACTGGATAATGGATCGAGTTCATTCCCTGCAAAGGAAGTAATAGCAAGAGAACGTGATCCGAGAAAGCCTCAGAGTCGAGTGGTTGGTTCAAGTCTGCACGTTACCTTTACCATTAGTCATTTAAGGGGGAGAGAGTAAAAAATCTTTTAACCGATGATATATGTCTTAACCAGTTGAACTATTTTAATTTTTAATTTAAATTAATATCTTTTTTTTATTATCAATTTAGTAAAAAAAATTGCATTATTTTTTAATTAAAAAAATCATAAGAAAAAGGAGCCAGAAGGCATTGACCTTGATTAGATTGCAGACCACAAAGGTGTTTTTGTTTGCTTCCCTTAATAAATTCGACATGTCGTTTACGAAGCTTCTAGATCTTAGTGTATTTTTTTTTTTTTTTATTATATGCTTTTCCATTACATTCTCCTAGATATTCCTTCTCTAATCTTTCAGCAATCCTTATCTGGCATGCAAATATATATATATATATATATGAATATAAATAAATCATATTATATAAAATATCATATTGAATTTTATTTTATTATATGGTCTTTATGGTTTGACCCTTTCAAAACCCTAGACTTAAATACTGTCATGTGTATATGTACACATGATCATCAAAGCTTCTTATTGGGGATTCACCCCCTCTTTAAATGCATGCTCTCTTTCCTCAGCTTATAAAATTCTCTCTTGTTTCGAGCGGTTCAGTAGCAATATCTCTAATCTTTATTATAACAGCTCGAGGTCACTGCTAGTAGATATTGTCCGTTTTAGCTCGTTACATATCACTGTCAGCCTCACGATTTAAAAACGTGTCTATTAGAGAGAAGTTTGCACACCCTTATAAGAAATAGTTCGTTCCTCTCTCCAACAAATGTGGGATCTCACGATCCTCCCCTGTTGGGGGTCGTCGTTCGATGTTTGACTCTCATACCTTTTGTAACAGTATGGGCCACTGCTAGTAGATATCATCCGTTTTAGCTCGTTACATATCGCTGTTAGCCTCACAATTTTAAAACGCGTCTACTAGTGAGAAGTTTTTACACCCTTATAAGAAATGGTTTGTTCCTCTCTCCAAAAAATGTGGGATCTCACGATCCTATCCTGTTGGAGGGTCACCGTCCGATGTCTGGCTCTGATACCTTTTGTAACAGTCTGAGGCCACTGTTAGCAGATATTGTCCGTTTTTTGCTCAACGTCATTTAGTCTGGGGTCGATGTTTTATAAAATTTAATGTCACATTAAGGTGAAAGAAGTTTGACATTTTAACATCATAAATAGAATAAGAACTAAAGTTTACTTTTCTTTTCTTTTACTCAAAGGTTCTCATTAATTGTTTGATAAAAACTTAGTAAACTCTTTTAATTTCTCAAAAACCTATGAATGTGACAAATATGAAGCATTAAAATTCAAATTTTATTATTACCCATCAATAATTTCTTTACAAATAATATATATATATAGGTCAACTTGATCGAAAAGGGATGTTATCGACCACTTTTCAACGTTTTTCAAATGGGTATGTAACGACCCATGTTCAAGATCCGAAATCGAAATTCAGCACCTGATGACCCTGACGTTCCTTTGCGATATAGTCATGTTACCTACTCCTTAAAAGTGAAGACTATTCCCACAGACCAACACGAGTCCTTCCAGCATATTTTGTCCTTACTCACATGCATCCCAGAAAAATTCTTAGGAGGAGCACGTTTAGCCATTGAGGTTAAGAACGTGTACTTGGTATAAGTCGTTCTCATTCAAATGTGATATCGGTTCAGGGTGTCATAGGGTACCACTGACAAGTTCAAAAAAAATATCATTTCTCATTTTAATCTCTCGGTAAAATACTTATAAGAAATTATAAAACGGGTCATTAAAACCGCTCTCGATATTTGTAAGGTTCGAGCTGGTGTATTACTATGTAGTCGAGCCATGAATGAACGGATCGGATCGTAAAGAAATTAAAGGCATTCATATAACAAAGATGTGTGAGAGTGACAAATCACAACCACCTCCTTTAACCACTTTAATAGGGATTCAGATCATTCAGAGTTCCAACTTTTCTTGTGTATGTGAAAACCTAATACTCAATACCCACATTTATTCATACGAAGGACGTTGGGAAAAGGTTTAGTCCATTGCATTTGTTTAGGGTTTGGGGCAGCAAAAGGTATTCCTTCTTCAAGAGGGTAATAGGGTAGGGGGCCCTTTGCAGTGTCCTAACTTATATGTATATGTCCTATTGCCTTCCTTACCCATTAGCCTATATATGCAGCTGATTGATTGTGAAGTTTCACATTTATTTATCTATTTATTTCCTTTTCTTTTCATTTATATTAATTAATGGAATATTATTCTCGGAGACCCTTGACCTGGGCGAGCTCCTGCAATCGTGAAGCTCTTGACTTTATAGGGTGGTTCCCTTTATGGTTCAGAAATTCGTGGTTGACAGACTTTTCTTTGTTTGGTTACAGTTCATGCCCACTTGTCATTAACCCCTGCCCGTCCCGAGAAAATGGAGAAATTAATTCATTTGTATTTTTTTTATTGGATTTTGATCTATCAAGACTAACGGGACTCGAACCCACAACTATGGCCAACTCTCAAGCGCTGAAGCTCGACACGTAACTTTTTGATTATTCAGTTATTGCAGCACTGACCAAGATCCAACGGCTCCAGTCATCCTACAGATTTCCACTAAAGTGTCTTAAGTAGTTCTTGCTCAGTTTGTCACGTTGTCTCTTGTCTGCCCATGTTTTAGTTTACCTCTAATATCAATTGATTTGAAAATTAGTCTCTACATGTCAGTTAATATTAACCTTTTTTTTCTTTGACATGTCGAGGACATACTCGTGTAGGGTATTACAGAGCGATATTTAGAACATGGTGTAATTGTATTCCTATGAATGAAAACGTGCAATCGTCACAGCTGACATCAGCATCGAAAGATTTAAAGTCGAAAAACACGTTAAATATAATACCCATTTGAACTAAACCCTAATTGAATGGAAGCAAACTCCAAAATAGGTCAAATCAATCAATCTTTGAAATATATGTACCTAAAAAGAACATGAAATGACAAAAATACCCCTCTAATAATTAAGATATGAATGGAATATGCATATGGGTTGATGGAGAGATGCCGTGAGAGAAGCATATGATAAAAGTATAAAGTAATGACAATATTTTATACATATTCCTCTGAGTAATACTTCTCAAAGAATATATTGGAGAATGAAAGTCTTCTTAGATTATGCCCCCACCATTTGACTCTCTTTCCTTTGTGGGGTCAAACCAGCTGCATTCATTCATTCAAGCTCTCCAATAGCTGTCTACCTCAATCTATCTTACTTTTTTACTTTA
This sequence comes from Cucurbita moschata, assembly GCF_002738365.1. Lineage (NCBI taxonomy): Eukaryota > Viridiplantae > Streptophyta > Magnoliopsida > Cucurbitales > Cucurbitaceae > Cucurbita > Cucurbita moschata. The sequence continues at coordinate 1,674,517 of NW_019268530.1, forward strand.
TTTTTTAAAATATTATTTTGACACCCGAGTAAAAGATAGATACATGAATGAACTGAGATCATATCTGAATAAAAGTGATCGTGAAGATAGGATGACTAAGAAAGGCTGAGAGGAAATGAAAGTTACTGTCTATATCAACAAGGCGTACCTTTCTAGAATGCATGTGAGTGAGGACAAAACATGCAAGAAGGACTCGTGTTGGTTGGTGGGGATAGTTTTTATCGAAAGGACAAAACATGTCACAATTTGAAAACATGCCATTTTACGCCAATTTTCTCGTTTCAAGTTAAAATATGAAATCTCACAAAATCTAACATCAAACGAATGATTAATCTTATTAAAAGGTTTAAGTCCCGATAGGTTTCTTGATGGTTCAATTATTATAACAACTCAAGCTTACCGCTAATGGATATGATCAGCTTTAGCTCTAATTTGAGTGATTGAAAAATGGGTTGAAATCGTTATTCCCAATCTATAAGGAATATTTCGTTCGATGATATGGATCTCACAATTATTCTCTTTTGTTTTTGAACCAACAAATAGAGAAAGAAGTAAATCATCTTTCTTGATTCCAAGACCAAAAACAAAACATCATGGGAAAGTCCTTGTTCTGATTCTCTGCTTCTGTTTGGTCTCTTGTCATGTTTCCTCATTCAATGCTTTCTTTAACAACAGAAAAAAGAACCATACATCTAAGCAAACCCCTCTTTACAAAAAGTGATTTTCATATTCTTTCTTATCTCTTTCCATTGTGGTGTTATCAGTTATGAACGTGGGAAGTAAATTATTGGTCTCATCTTAAAGTTCATACCGTAAATTCTAAAAGAAAATTTCATATCGTTTAGGGTTTCTCTTTCTCGAGATATAACATAGTATCGTCCAAAAGGTAAAGGTATATATAATGTGATCCACTCGAGTCAAGCTTGTGGTAAGCATACGTATGTAGTATCAAGGTCGAATACAGATACTATAAATTTTTCCACTACGGGTTTGAGCCAGAAAAGGGTGTTAGCATCATGGCGTCAAGACACTGAAAGTACAAAACCTAATTCAGTCTATACGAGCTAACTTCCATGATCATTCCCTAAATTAGCATACAATATGTAGTATCAAGGTCGAATACAGATGCTATAAATTTTTCCACTACGGGTTTGAGCCAGAAAAGGGTGTTAGCATCATAGCGTCGAGACACTGAAAGTGCAAAACCTAATTCAGTCTATACAAGCTAACTTTCATGATCATTCCCTAAATTAGCCTATGTGAGACTTTCATCCAACACCTCCTTTGAACAAAGTACGTCTCGGCTCGATTCTTTTTCTTTTGAAGTTTTAGTCATTTTTTACTATGTCTTCGGATTCTATTGATATGACTAAGTTTAGGACATGACTCTGATATCATGTTAGATGAACACTACTCTCCGCAATGATATGGTATTGTCCACTTTGAGCATAAGCTCTCATGGCTTTACTTTGGACTTCCCCAAAAGGTCTCGTGCCAATAGAGAGAGTATTCATTGATTATAAACCCATGATCGTTCCCTAAATTAGTCGATATGAGACTTTCATTCGACAGACTCAATTATTGTCGACCTCGATCGATCAAATTGGGTCGTAAAGATAAAGAAATTTTGGGACACTATCAATAACAAAGGCCTTAATTAATGACCTTTGGAAAATCTCAGTATGTCCAAAGACATCTTTTAGTGTCGGATTTTGCAGAGAAATGTAATAAGAAGCCATGCAGTGTGGGGGCTGTGTACAGAGCTGCACAAACCGACAGAAATTAAATTTCGGGGGAAAAAATTATTTAATATTTATTAATTTAATTAATTTAAAAGGAAAAAAAGAAAATTCTGCATGAATTAATTAATTTATTTATGCGAATTAAATGGACAATACGCATATGTTTGCCCATTACTTAATGATTGATGATATTTAATTCATTGGGAGAATTAAACTGACAAGAAATTTAAATTAATTCTCATAAAGTTTTGTCCATTTTTATCCTTTAGAACCATTCCATTAAAATTTAAAAAAAAAAAAAAAAAAAAAATTAATCTAGGACCATTGTTATAACTACTTTGTTTTGTTTTTTTTCATTTTTTTTTTGGGAAAATTCAATTTCTGCTCGGCTCCATATGTTGGATCGACTTTTACCCTAAACTACGTTTATACTGTAGTTTTAATAAGTCTCTGTTCATTACGTTTGAGATCGAGAAGTTTAAATTTAGGTAATTTATGTGTGGGATTACACGTCGTAACCTCTCACTAACATACGCGTTTTAAAATTGTGAGGCTGATAATGATACATAACGAGTCAAAGTGGACAATATCTAGTAAAGTGGACAATATCTAGTAGCAGTGGACTTGGGTTGTTGTATTAACTGTGAGATTTTTTGTGTTGGTTATCTGTAAAAAAACCTATGCTTTTGAGAGAAGTCAACGTTAATGTAACGACCCATGTTCAGGATTTGGAATCTGGATGACCTCAACATTTTCGTGCTATTGCTTACAACATGGTCTAATTATGTGATGTCACACGTTGGTTGGGGAGGAGAACAAAAGACCCTTTATAAGGGTGTGAAAACCTTCCCTAGCAGGCGTTTTAAAGCGAGGGAAAGCCCGAAAGGAAAATCTCAAAAAGGACAATATCCGGGTCGTTACAAATGGTATCAGAGTCAGACACCGGACGATGTGCCAACCTTCTCGTTGTTTCCCAAAGGGGGGTACACATGAGGCGATGTGCCAGTAAGGATGCTAGGCTCCAAAGGGGTGGATTTGGCAGCCTTCTCGCTGTTCCCCGAAGGGGGTAGATACGAGGCGGCGTGCCAGGTATGATGCTGGCCCCAAAGAGGGGTGGATTGTGATGTCCCACATTGGTTGGGGAGGAAAACAAAAGACCCTTTAAGGGTGTGGAAACCTTCTCGTAGTCGGCGTTTTAAAGCCTTGAAGTGTCCAAAGAGGACAATATCTGCTCTCGTTTGGATATGATCTCGGTTGATTTATGTACTCTTGCTTTACTCGGATGTCACATTTAATCACGAACGTTTCAAATTTATTTATATTTTAATGGAAAAGGCTTGGCATGAAGTTGACAAGAGAGAGAGAAGGCCCGTTGTTCGAAAAGAGAGAATAGTAAATGCAAATGGAGCAGAAGGGAACAGAGTGTGATGTGAAAGATGAAGAAATGATTTTGTAATCGATTGCTTTATGATTGAACCACAAAAATTTAAGCCTTTTGCATTGGAAAGAGAGAGAGATGAAGTAGAGAGCGTGGGTGCCTTTAGTGGGGGCACCCTACCCCATAACCCACAAACCTACCCTTTCTTTAAAGGAAAAAAACCCTAAAACTCACTCTCGAATTTAATAGGAATGGTCAAAAGGCTCGGTGATTTGAAAATTCTGACTAACTCAATCTAACTCGTTTCGTGTTTGTGATGTCCCACATCGGTTGAGAAGGAGAACGAAGCACCCTTTATAAAGCGTGGAAATCTTTCTTACAGCCTTGAGAGGAAGCTCAAATAAAGCCTTGAGAGGAAGTTCAAATAGGACAATGTCAGCTAGCGGTGGACTTTACAATTTTAGTTAGGTTATCAATTTATTTGGGTCGAGTTAGATTTATATAAAGAAAAACTTTATAAGTTAGGTGTAACAGCTCAAGCTCACCGCTAGCCGATATTGTCTGCTCTGGCCTATTACGTACATCAAAACGCTTTTTTTAGGGAGAGGTTTTCACACTCTTATAAGGAATATTTCGTTCTTCTCCCCATCTGATGTGGGCTCCCACATTAAGTTAGTTCATAGATTCTCCTAAAATTAGTTTGAGCTGAGCTTGACCTTGTTGAGTTAGTTGTGTTTAGATTTACTAGGAATAATATGTGACACAGACAATATGCTTTTTTCTAGTTCAATTTCTCTAGAGTTAGAGAACCGAGCTATTAGAGGTTTTTTTTTTTTTTTTTTTTTTTTTTTTTTTTTTTTTTTTTTTTTTTTTTTTTTTT
>NW_019268530.1:1679167-1699594 GCF_002738365.1 Cucurbita moschata
TTTTTTTTTTTTTTTTTTTTTTTTTTTTTTTTTTTTTTTTTTTTTTTTTTTTTTGAGGTAGCTAAGGGGTGGTGGGTGGATGGATGGAGTGAGCTTTCACATCGTGCCTCGTTATGGGGACTGACCCATTAGAGGTGTTGACGTTGTCCTTCACCAAAGTCACCGACCCCTATTGTCTCCTTCGCATTTAATTTAATCTTTATCTCTCTCTCTCTCTTCCAATATGTTACCTTCGATGGTCACTCTCTCACACTTTCAAATAAAGGGGATGGTTTGAACCTCCGACCTAAAGAAAATATATGATGTCTTCACTCTAGGTCGATCGGTGGTTAACTCAGGTCTAGACATACATAAGATCTCGTTTTACTAGCTATTCCTTCTCATATTTAGCTTCTAAACTCGCTCCAAATTTGACCCGAAAAGCTTGAAGGCTCGTCTTTGTGGGCTATATATGTGTGTATTACACAACACTCATGTCAATCCTAATTTTAATGGGCCTTGTTGGGCTTATACAAAAACTCAAGCCAGCTAGCTTTCATTAATAACTTCAGGAAAAAAAAAAAAAATTATTACCGTTAATATATGAATGAAAATCAGTCTATTAACACTTCATAGATTATCTTCAAACTTTTTAACGTTGTTTTTAAAATTTTAAAAGTATTTTTTAAACCTGATAGTAACTATAAAAATATTAACGGTTTCATTTCAAAGTTAATGTTATATATATATATATTTGAACTAAGGTCGTTTTGATTTTTTTTTTTTAATTTAAGGGCATTTTTTAGTTTAAAGATATTTTTAAGATAAAATTAATTTAATAATATATATATTTTAATATTTAGGGTTTAAATGTCGAGACTTACCAAAATTGGTACTATAAAAATTGATTTTTTTTTAATTATTTATTTATATTTTTTGGTTGAAAATAAAGGAAAAGATCCCTAAAATTACACAAACAGCGAGGAATGGCAAAGAAAACCCTGCGTGTTACCTTTTTCATTTGACACTTCAATCTCTCGCTCATAACCAAAGGGTCGGCCAGTTTCAGTCGCAAAACAGGGCAAATCTTGGTTGATACTCAATTTCTTCAAAGAACCCACAGACCTTCAAGTCTTCTCTTCTCAGTGTACTGTTAGTAAGTCTTGATCACAGGGTTCTTCCATTTACAATTTTCCTGTTCTTCTTAATGCAGCTTAGGTAGAATCATTCCATAAGTTCCTCACTCGTTTCCCTCTGTTTTGTTTGATTTACATTACGCTTTACTTTTTTGTTGTTCTGTTTTGTTATAGGAAGCGCCGCCGAGGAGGGTTTTTCAATCATGGCTGATGAAAATCACACTGGAATTCGTGTCCCTGAAGATGGGGCCTCAGAACCCAGTAATGGGAATGAACCAGATTCTGTTGAACTTGCTTCCACATCGCAAAAGGATGAAGATGATTTGAAAGGTGAATTGTTTTTCCTTGTGAAAGATGATCGTGGATCAAGGTTTCTTATGCTTCTGAATAGTTATAATAGAAATTCTTGAAGGAAGATTAAAGTTTTCACATCCTTTGGTTGTGTATACTGATGGGGCTTTGATGGTAAAATAAAATATATGACGTTGTATCTGTTTTTCTTAAATAGATTTAGAATGATTGTTATTGTAGTTAATTAATTTAAGAGTGTAGAGTTTAGAGATCATTGATGTGAGATCCCACGTTGATTCCCACATCGATTGGGAGGAGAACGAAACATCCATTATAAAAGTTGAAACCTTTCTCTAGCAGACGTGTTTTACAAACTTTGAGGGGAAGCTCGAATGGGAAAGCTCAAATAGGACAATATCTGCTAGCGGTGGGTTTGAGCCATTACAAATGGTACCAGAGCCAGACATCAAGTTATGTGCCAACGAGGAGGCTGAGCTCTGAAGGGGGTGGACCCGAGGCGGTGTGCCAGCACTGACGCTGGGCTCCGAAGAGGGTGAATTGAGGGGTCCTACATTGATTGAAGAGAGGAATGAGTGCCAACGAGGACGCTGGGCCCCCAAAGGAGGTGGATTGTGAGATCCCATATCGGTTGGGGAGGAGAACGAAACATTCTTTATAAGTGTGTGGTAGACGGTGTGCAACAAGAACGCTGGGCCCCAAAGGGGGGTGAATCGAGGGCTCCCGCATTGATTGGAGGGAGGAATGAGTGCCAGCGAGGACGTTGGGCCCCGAAGGAGGGTGGATTGTGAGATTCCACATCGGTGGGGGAGGAGAACGAAACATCCTTTATAAAGGTGTGGAAACTTCTCCCTAGTAGACGCGTTTTAAAAACTTTGAGGGTTTACTGATGCTTGTAATTCTCATCGCAACGTAAACCTTAACTTTGTACCCTGTCAAATGATTATTAAATTTGATATAACTGGTGGTTGTATCTACTTCCAGTTTATTGATGGTCTACTGATGCTTGCAATTGGCTGATATTTATCCTTCATTTTGCAGAAGGAACAAAGAAAAAGAAGAAGAAAAATAAAAGCAAGTGAGAACTCTTTATTTTTAGTACGTTGTTTCTTGTTTGTGTATGCTTTCCCCTAGGTTGGGGTGTTGATGGATATTGCAAGGCTATCTTTAAGTTTGATATATATTATTTTTTTTACATGAATAGGAAAAAGAAAGAGACACCTCAACAGACGGATCCACCGTCTATTCCCGTCGTTGATCTTTTCCCGTCCGGGGATTTTCCAGAGGGTGAAATTCAACAGTACAAGGATGAGTGAGTAAAAGTCTTGATTTTAATGCTGCATTGTAATAGTTTTCTTGTCTAATATTATGGTTCAAAACATATGTTGTTTTGGATTGAATTGAGAAATCAAGAATAATATATTAAACACGGTATATGTAACAACACAAGCCCACCGCTAGCAGATATTGTCTTCTTTGGGCTTTCCCTCAAGGTTAATAAAACGCTTCTGCTAGAGAGATGTTTCCACGCCCTTATAAAGAATATTTCTTTCTCCTCCCCAACCGATGTGGGATCTCACAATCCACCCCTCTTCGGGGCCCAGCGTTCTCGCTGGCACTCGTTCCCTTCTCCAATCAATGTGAGACCATTAATCCACCCCCTATGGGGCCAGCATCCTTGTTGGTACACCACCTCATGTCCACCCCCTTCGGGGCTTAGCCTCCTCGCTGGCACATCGTCCGGTGTCTGACTTTGATACCATTTGTAACGCCTCAAGCCCACCGCTAGCAGATATTGTTTTCTTTGGACTTTTCCTTTCGAGTTTTCCCTCAAGGTTTTTAGAACACGTCTGCTAGGGAGAGGTTTACAGTATACACTTGTAACTTGTAAGTTGTCTTTCAAAGTAAGTGGAAAAACACAGTAAGGTACTGGAAAGGAGCTTTACATATGTACTTGTTGTTGTGTAATTTTTGCATTACGAGTCAAGTTTTAATATTGTGATTTGAGAACATAGTATCGTCCACATGGTTGGTCTTTTAAACTCACTTAATTAACCTGAGTACTATCACCCAATTTTATTTAGATAACGAAATCGAATGATGATTGAAAAAATAAGTAAAGCAATGATTAAAAATTAAGATAGAAACAGTCTCGAGAGAATATCTTACGGAGTTGATCTCGCCTATTAGGCCGATAAACTACTTAAATATCCAATATTGATCATGCAAATGTTCCATAAGTCTAGAAGTCTATATCATACATGGCTCTTTGTTCTCTGTTTAGTAACCTATGGAGGACTACATCTGAAGAGATGAGGGAGTTGGAGCGCCTTGAAAAGCCAATCTATAATTCTGTTCGCCGAGCAGCTGAAGTTCATCGTCAGGTAATGTAACTTGATTATATTCATGGTTATGTTGCCGTATCGTGTGGTTTAATGAGACTGCTGTTAGTATGAATTACCTAACGTTTTTTTTCTGCTCATTGCTATTAGGTAAGAAGATACATAAAAAGCATACTAAAGCCAGGGATGTTGATGACTGACCTGTGTGAGACATTAGAGAACACAGTTAGGAAGCTCATATCTGAGAATGGTTTGCAAGCAGGCATAGCATTTCCTACAGGATGCTCTTTGAACTGGTAAAATATTAAAGAAGTGGCTTCAAATATGTGTGTGTGTATAGTTCTTCAGTATTTGTTGATAGATTAGGCTTCTATTCTTTCAGGGTTGCTGCTCATTGGACTCCTAATACTGGAGATAAGACTGTTCTTAACTACGACGATGTAATGAAATTGGATTTTGGAACGCATATTGATGGTATATATATACTTTTTGTTTCAGTTTTTTTGTATTATATGGATCGTAAAAGCCTAAGCCCACCGCTAGCAGATATTGTCCGTTTGGCCCGTTGAGGGGAATCTTGAAAGGGAAAAACCAAACCCACCGCTGGCAGATATTGTCCACTTTGGCTCGTCGAGGGGAAGCTCGAAAGGGAAAGTCCAAAGAGGACAATATTTGCTAGTGGTAGGCTTAGGTTGTTACAAAAGACGCGTTTTAAAATCTTGAGGGGAAGTCCAGAAGAGAAAGCCCAAAAAGGACAATATCTGCTAGCGGTGGGCTTGGCTTGGGCTGTTACACTATCATATAATTGAAACTGGTTTATTGGTGAGTGCAGGATGCATAGTTGATTGTGCATTTACTGTTGCATTCAATCCTATGTTTGATCCTCTGCTTGAAGCCTCGCGTGAGGCAACTAACACTGGCATCAAGGTATTGTTAATTATCCTGTCTGCTGGCGGTCACTATAACATTTTGATTACTCTGCCTTGATGAAGTATATTATACTGTTTCATCTTATGAAATTACAAGTATCTGCGGTGGTTGAACAAATTGTGAGAAAATGCTATGAGTTGTAGTGTGAGATCCCACATCGGTTGGAGAGGAGAACGAAGCAATCTTTATAAGGGTGTGGAAACCTCTTCCTAGTAGATGCGTTTTTAAAACTTTGAGGGGAAGCCCAAAGAGGACAATATCTACTAGCAGTGGGCTTGGACTGTTATAAATGGTATCAAAGCCAGACATTGGGCGATGTACTGGCGAGGAGGTTAAGCCTCAATGAGGGGTGGAGACGAAGTGATGTGCCAGCAAGGACGCTAGGCCCCAAAGTGGGTGGATTGGAGGGTTCCACATCGATTGGAGAAGAGAACAAGTGCCAGCGAGGACCCTGGGCCCCGAAGGAGGTGAATTGTGAGATTCCACATCGGTTGGGAGGAGAATGAAACAATCTTTATAAGGGTGTGGAAACCTCTCCTTTGCAGACGCGTTTTAAAAATTTTGAGGAAAAGCCCGAAAGGGAAAACTCAAAGAGTACAATATCTGTTAGCTGTGGGTTTGAGTTTGGACGGTCACACATGTATATATCAAGTAAATAACAAAGAATATCAATCCATTTGTGAAAAGGTTCGATAGAATATGTTTATTCCATGTAATCAATAATTTGTTTGTTCTCTTAAATTTTGCACTACAAATCACTAGAATTTTATTTATATATATTCCGAATGAATTTGATTGTTTCTTGAACCTCTACAATTAACTATCTTTTATTTCTTTAGGAGTCTGGAATCGATGTACGACTTTGTGACGTTGGTGCTGCAATCCAGGAGGTCATGGAGTCGTATGAGGTTGAAATTAACGGAAAGGTGTTTCAAGGTACGAGTATTTCATTTGTCATCAAAGTAGAAGTCATTCGTTATCTTTTGAAAACTAGGCTATACTCAGAGTTCTCATGTGAGATCTCACATCGGTTGGAGAGGGGAATGAAACATTTCATATAAAGGTATGGAAACCTCTCCCTACCCGATGCGTTTTAAAACCTTGAAGGGAAGCCTAGAAGGGAAAGCCCAAAGAGGACAATATCAGCTAGCGGTGGGCTTGAGTTGTTACAAATGGTATTAGAGCTTGACACTGGATTTTGTGCTAGCAAGGACGCTAGGCCTCCAAGAGGGGTGGACTATGAGATCTCACGTCGGTTGGAGAGTGGAACAAAGCATTCCTTATAAGGGTGTGGAAACCTCTCTCTACCATATGCGTTTTAAAACCTTGAGGGAAATCCAGAAGAGAAAGCCCAAAGAGGACAATATCTATTAGCGGTAGGCTTGAGCTATTACATCTTAACTCACCTATTCTTTATTATATTGACGCAAACAATGTTGTTACCCTCCCTGAAGATCCTATTTCATGAAAATTAGATTTTAATGAACGATATTTTTCTGTTTTCAGTTAAAAGCATTCGAAATTTGAATGGACATAGCATTGGTCGTTACCAGATCCATGCTGGTAAATCTGTTCCCATTGTGAAAGGAGGGGAGCAAACCAAAATGGAAGAGGGTGAATTCTTCGCTATCGAAACGTTTGGATCGACGGGTAAGAAAGTACGCAGCTCGGAAGTTATTGCTATTTATTACGGGTTGCCCCTGTTGATAGGGCAGTTCATCTGTGTTTTATCCAGGGAAAGGCTATGTTCGAGAAGATCTTGAATGTAGCCATTACATGAAGAACTTTGACGTTGGCCATATACCTCTGAGGTTGCCAAGAGCTAAGCAATTATTGGCCACCATTAATAAGAACTTCTCAACATTGGCATTCTGCAAACGATATCTCGATCGCCTGGGCGAGACGAAATATCTAATGGGATTGAAGAATTTATGTGATTCCGGGATCGTTCAGGTGCTCCTCTTATACCTATTGTCTCGATATCTTCGATATATTATTAAGAGATGAATTCATATGACTTAGCTCGGAGTTTCTCTGGTTTCCCTTCTGTTAGTGCACCATGTTATATTTAGCACGTTAGTTCGTTGTGACTTCGATATCGATTTTGATTGCTGCTGGTGTGTTTGGGAGTGCTTTTAGCAAGAACCGTGTTTATATATATGTACATCCGTAGCAACGTGTCAGTCGATAATTCGGTTCTTTTCTCAGGCCTATCCTCCGTTGTGCGACTCGAAGGGCAGCTATGTTTCTCAGTTTGAGCATACCATTTTACTAAGGCCAACCTGCAAAGAAGTGATTTCCAGAGGTGATGACTATTGATATACTACTGTGGTGTGGCAGTTCCAAAGCCTTTCTCATTGAGACATGGTTACTTATGAGCATTGGTTTAAGTTACATCTTTTTGTATGATATTTGGTTAGTTCAAGAAGATCAAATACAACAAATTGTTATATTTTTATATAGTTCTTATGTTCTTTTGATACTTTAAATTACTCGAGCAACTCTAAAATCAGTAAAAAGATAAAAAATTTGAGTTTTTGTTCTTGATCAGTCTTAACCATTAAATTAAGTTCAAGTTAACGTCGATGATTCGTTTGAGATTGTTATAGCTTTTAACGTGTCAAGACGATGCATATACGGAACCAATGGATAAAATGGCTTCAAAAATGAAAGAAAATTTTGTGGTAATATCATGTTTGTTCTGAATTAAATGATGGATAAAACACATAAAAATAGAAAAAATTTATTTAGTGATTATATGTCCAAATATTAATAAATTTTCGTAACCAACGCAAAGCTCTGAACTGGTTTGTATTGTAAAGTTTTGATCTTTAGCTGAGATCCCAAAACTCGCTTGTGTACTGTGATCGTATATACTCTTCTCATTGGCGCCTCTTCTTCCAAATCACATATCAAAAGGGTTATTTTCTGACCAATCAGGCCGCCGTCTGAGTTCGATTGCCGATCATGGGGTTGGGATCCCTCGCTTCCCGAGTTGTCAGGCCGTCTTCCAGGCTCCTCAGCTCCCAAAACCCTAGAAATCTCGTTAATGTCCGACCCATTGTCTCCACCACTGAGCTTCACAACGCTGATGCCGCCTCCGCCGCCCAGGCCCAGGTCGATCCTGCCCCGCCTCCTCCTCCTCGGACCCCCGTTGGTGGCGCCCGCGTCCATTTTTCATCTCCGGAGGACGCCATCGAGGTCTTCGTTGATGGGTACCCTGTCAAAATCCCTAAGGGTATGACGGTTCTTCAGGCCTGTGAGATTGCTGGGGTCGACATTCCTAGATTTTGTTATCATAGTCGGCTCTCGATCGCTGGAAACTGCCGTATGTGCCTTGTTGAGGTCGAGAAATCCCCGAAGCCCGTTGCTTCTTGCGCTATGCCTGCTCTTCCCGGTAATTTTTCTTCTCCTAAACCGGTTTGGATAGCTATTTGTGGATGTTTTTGGATCTCTACGATAGGATATGGATTAATTGGCTCTTGATTTTGGTTTTCTTAGATTTGCACTAGGTAAATTGGTAAGGGATTGATTTGCCTGTGGCTATGGTTTTCTTACATGTTTTATTGTATAGATGATTCAGTGCTTCTGTGCAGGATACCCTGTTTCATCCATTGAAGCCAAATTTAGTTTTTAAATCATTATATGGTTTATTGAGTATAATCTTGAGTGATGAATGAGAAAGCAATTTATCTGAATATATCTGCTTCCTAGGAATGAAAATTAAGACTGATACGCCACTGGCGAAAAAGGCTCGAGAAGGCGTGATGGAATTCTTGTTGATGAATCATCCATTGGATTGTCCAATTTGTGATCAGGGTGGAGAATGTGATCTTCAGGATCAGTCTATGGCATTTGGGTCTGATCGTGGTCGGTTTACTGATGTGAAGAGATCAGTGGTCGACAAGAATCTCGGCCCGCTTGTGAAAACTGTAATGACACGATGCATTCAGTGTACCAGGTGAGATTTTGTAGTTTTGTAGTCTTTGGAGGGAAATTGTTTGATTTAAAGGAAACCGTTCTATAGTCCTAACTTACGAAGTTTCTATGGCTTTTAAAATTCGAACACCGACGTTGGAATTATGAACTTGTTAGTGAGATCAAGGACTGGATCAGTAACGCTCGATCTAATATGAACCTCGTACCTTGATTTTGCTAAACGTTTTTGTAGGCATGTATGATACGGACTACTATTTCGGTTAAGATTGTAATGATGCGTTTTTCTAATGGAAGATTTAAAGTAGCTATTGGTTTTCATTGTTTGTTGGAGGCCTTATTCATTAATGTTTATCAAATGCTGCTCTAGTCATTCGGCTTTTTTCTGTAATTGTCTAACCGTTATATCTTTACGAAAATACCTAATCCGAAGGATATCCATTATCCTGCAGGTGTGTAAGATTTGCTACAGAGGTTGCTGGGGTTCAGGATCTTGGCATGTTAGGTCGTGGTAGCGGTGAAGAAATTGGGACTTATGTTGAAAAGCTAATGACTAGTGAGCTATCAGGGAATGTCATTGATATTTGTCCTGTGGGCGCATTGACTTCAAAACCTTTTGCTTTTAAAGCCCGGAATTGGGAATTGAAGGGTACCGAGAGCATCGATGTTACTGATGCAGTTGGATCCAACATTCGTATCGATAGTCGAGGTCCTGAGGTTATGCGTATTGTGCCTCGATTAAATGAGGTTCGTTTTGAGATCTCTCGTGTCTACTTAGCTATTTTAAAGAATTGCTCCTGAAATGATGTGTACATCTGTTATGTTGGATTTCAATATTCGTTAGAAAGTTGAACCACATTCATAGCATGTTTTAAATGATTACTCCCAATAAGCTACCGAGCGTACGAATTTTGACAATTTTTCAACGTACAATCTTCGTCGAAGCTTTGACCTATAAAACTCGGTAGATTCATCATTCGTATTGAAGGAACAAGGGGCAGCTTGACTTGATCACCTTTACCATTTCCAGGATATTAACGAAGAATGGATATCAGACAAGACTCGCTTTTGTTACGATGGTCTCAAGAGACAGAGATTGAATGACCCAATGATCCGTGGTGCTGATGGACGTTTTAAGGCTGTCAGCTGGCGCGATGCCCTTGCTGTGGTTGGTGAAGCTGCCCATCAGGTTAAACCCGAGGAAATCGTCGGAATTGCTGGTAAACTGTCTGATGCAGAGTCCATGATTGCTTTGAAAGATCTCTTAAATAGGTTGGGATCCAATAATGTATGGTGTGAAGGAAACGGACCACAACCGAACGCAGACCTGCGATCCGGGTATATCATGAATAGCGGTATTGCTGGTCTAGAGAAGGCAGATGTCTTTCTTTTGATTGGCACTCAGGTACTTCTATTTCATTCTCTCTTCTTTCAGTGTCCATGGGAATCACATTAATCTTCTTCTGATCTCCTTAGCTTACTCTTAATATATTTCTGATCATTTCAATGAATTTCGTTCGTCGGTTTTCATTCTCACTGACTTATGATGCACTTAGATTTCGTATAAACGCTTGTGGATTATAGTCCGATGAGATCGTGTTGGATTTGTGTTCTTATATGTTCTATTATCATTTTTTGCCCCTTACTACTTCAAACTAAACTCTGCCAGCCAAGGGTTGAAGCTGCTATGGTGAATGCAAGAATCCGAAAGGCAGTAAGAGCAACTCACGCTAAAGTCGGTTATGTTGGCCCGCCGACAGATTTCAACTATGATCATCAGCACCTCGGGACTGGACCTCAGGCGCTTGTTGACATAGTCGAGGGTCGCCATCCCTTCTGCTCGATCCTGAAAAATGCCAAAAATCCAGCTATCATTGTTGGTGCTGGACTTTTCGAAAGAAAGGACAAAGATGCAATCTTTTCTGTAGTTGAAAACATTGCCAAACAAAATAATGTGGTCAAACCTGATTGGAATGGTTACAATGTATTGCTTTTGAATGCTTCCCAAGCTGCAGCTCTCGACCTCGGACTTGTGCCAGAATCAATAAACAGCGTCGAGTCTGCTAAGTTTTTGTATTTGATGGGAGCCGATGATGTAGATTTTAAGAAGGTCCGAAAGGATGCTTTTGTGGTTTACCAAGGACACCACGGCGACAAGGGCGTCTATCGAGCTAACGTAATTCTCCCTGCAGCAGCTTTCAGCGAAAAGGAAGGAACCTACGAAAACACCGAAGGTTGCACCCAACAAACATTGCCTGCAGTGCCAACAGTTGGCGATGCACGAGAAGATTGGAAGATCATTCGTGCTCTCTCCGAGGTTGCTGGTCTGCGATTGCCATACGATTCCCTCGGAGCGATAAGGTCCCGGATAAAGACCGTGGCCCCAAACCTCTTGCAGGTAGACGAAAGAGAGGCAGCTACATTTTCTGCTTCGATTAAGCCCGAAAGCACCGAGAAGATGGAAATGGTTGATTTTGGCAGCACCATAGAAAACTTCTACATGACTGATGCCATTACAAGGGCATCAAAGATCATGGCACAATGCAGTTCATTGCTGGCTAAAAAGTGAGATTTTCTTCATTATTTTTCTTAATTATTTGCTTTATAAATATCATAGTTGTCTGCAAGGGGCTTCTCTTGTTAGACCAGACATCTGGAACGCCTTCAAGTAAGCTTCTAATAAAAGTGTCCACCCTTTATTTGTTTCACTGTAACACGTTTTGCAACGGGAAACCTTTTCTTTGAAACCATGGCGTTTGAAGTTTGGTTCTTCAACATTTCTCTTATTAAAGATACCTTTCTTCATCTCTATATATTTCCATATTCTTAACTCTCGAAAAACAGCCTGATACTTCGATTTAGTCTCTCTTGTTTGGGGAGCCTATTTCGAGTCGGGGATTGTAAGATCAAGCACGGATCAAAAAGCTTGAATTGAAGTTCTATGACTCAGACAGAAGTTAATAAGACTCAGACAGAAGTGAAAGATGAAAGCACTGTATCGGGAAACCAAACCTTTGATAGTTCAGTCTTTCTATTAGGGGTTGTGTAAGAGCTCTACGTCATCTATGGAATAGCGCCCAAACTCAAAGGAACTAGGAGAAGTCATGTTCCTTGCATGATATTTAAATGGTAAGAATACGGGATTTTGTTGCGTTCGGACAGGACACTATATGAGATCCCCATACTTGTTGAAGAGAGGAACAAAACTTTTTATTATAAGGGTGTGAATACTTCTCCCTAGCAGTTGCGTTTTAAAATTGTGAGGCCAACGACGATATGTAATGGGCTAAAACGGACAATATTTGTTAGTGGTGAGCTTAGAAACGGTTACAAATGGCATTGGAACCTAACACATGATAGTCTGGTAGCAAGGATGCTGGATCCCAAAGGAATAGAATTTCTTATAAGGGTTTTGAAAGCTTAGTAGATTAAAGATATCCAAATTTTTACCCATTATATGAATTTAAGTGGTATTAATTTCCACCCATTAAACTAACCTTTTGCATTAATTACACATCAATTATGTAAATCACTCATTTAAAAGATAAGAATAAAATCTCAATTTTTTTAGGGAAAAAAATGGCTCATAAATAAATTAATTACTTCAATTAATTTTAAAAAACGCTCATTGAAGCGATAAGAGATAATTAATAATAATTATTATTAATGAAAAAGTGGGACAAAAATAAAAGGGAAATGACCCCTCTATTAATTTAACGTCACGTATATGTCTCATGGTATCTCAAATAACATAACGTTACACTATACACATCAAACAGTCACAACTACGACACGTGTAGAAGGCATAGAACACATGTTCATACTTTGTACAATTCATCCAACCAACCAATCCAAATAGTAAAACCACTTAGTTGATTGGTCGGAGCAGTCACTAAATTTTCTAAGCCAATATTCGTTTGATCATACTCATTAAGATTTAGTTCCAAGACGGACACCCCACCTCATAGAGGTTAAATCTACTAACATATTATTGTTAAACAAATATTTCACACCGTTTATCACTATGAACTTAATTCAAATAATTTAATACTATACTTCTAAAACTAAAAAATTACATATTTAAATTCGGTTAGTCAAACTAAAAACAAATCATTTTATTCTCGCTCCTATCTTCAAATTTCTACCACACATTTGTTTAAACTATAACTGGTTCTCGATTTGTATGCTACCTTGAAATAGGATTTTTAAATTCTCTACCGTACATTCAATTATACTCTCTCTCTCCTCCATTTTTACCCTCTCTATATAACCCTGACACCACCTTCCGTTCAAAAACACGTTGGGTGTGACACCCGATTGAAATATATCGATACAACAACAAAAAGAAAAGATATTGTTTAAGGTTTCTTCGTTTTTGTTAGTCTTTTATTTGTTTCGGTGTATTTCGATCGAGTCTCTCAACGTCAACGTCATAACCATCGCAGAGTCATAATCATGGCTCTCTCCCTCCTCTTTGTGGCCCTATTCTCTCTCTTATTCTCCCCATCAAACTCCCTCTCTCTCTCCTTCCCTCTCACCTCCCGTTCTCTCTCCGAAGAACCCTCAATTTCTCCATTATACCCTTCCCTCTTCTCCAAAGCCGCATCCAAACCCCCCGCCAAGCTCCCTTTCAAATACTCCAATGCCCTGGTCGTCTCCCTTCCGATGGGAACGCCGCCGCAGCTGATGGACATGGTCCTAGACACCGGCAGCCAACTCTCTTGGATTCAATGCCACGGCACAGTTAACGGAAAATCAGTTAAGCCCAGATTCAAGTGGTTTAACCCTTCTCTCTCCTCCACTTTCTCTTTCCTCCCCTGTAACAGCTCTCTCTGCAAACCCCGAATTCCCGATTTTACCCTTCCCACTTCCTGTGACCCACGTCGCCACTGCCACTACTCCTACTTCTACGCCGATGGGACCTTGGCCGAGGGTAATCTCGTCACTGAAAAATTCTCCTTCACCGCCTCTCCCATCGCTATCGGCTGCGTTAAGCCCTCCGCCGAAAACAGGGGTATTTTGGGAATGAACACCGGACACCTCTCCTTCATCTCTCAGGCCAAAATATCCAAGTTTTCCTATTGTGTCCCGGGTCGAAGCAGGTCGGATCTAACCGGGTTGTTCTACCTTGGAGACAACCCGAATTCGGGTAAATTCAAATATGTCAACATGTTGACTTTTCCCGAAAGTCAAAACTCCCCGAATCTTGACAAACTGGCCTACACCCTCCCAATGAAGGGCATAAGAATCGGCGCAGTCCAACTCAAAATCTCTCCGGCCGTTTTTAAACCGGACCCAACTGGGTCTGGTCAGACAATGATTGACTCCGGCTCGGAGTTGACTTACTTGGTAGATGAAGCTTACAACAATGTTAGAGCAGAGATCGTGAGATTAGTGGGGCCCATGATGAAGAAAGGATATGAATACGCCTCCGTCGCCGATATGTGTTTCGACGGTGCAATGGCGGCGGCGGCAGGGCGGAGGATTGGTGAGATGTGGTTTCAGTTTGAGAATGGAGTGGAGATATTGGTCGGGAAAGGGGAAGGGTTATTGACGGTAGTGGAAAAAGGGGTGAAGTGTGTGGGGATCGGACGGTCAGGTAGGCTCGGGACTGAGAGTAATATGATCGGAAATGTTCATCAGCAGAATATGTGGGTGGAGTACGATTTGGCCAATAAGAGAGTTGGGTTTGGTGGAGCTGTGTGTAGTGGATTGAAGGCATGATGATGGACGGTGAAGATTCATACAATCATATATTTCATTGCGATGGTGTGTATATAATTATGTTAAGTATATGAGTATTAATAAGAATAATTAATTTCTCTCCTAATTCGTTACTAAGTGTATGGTTATTTATAACGTGCAGAAAAAATTCATTTAAAACACTTCATAAATGATATCATGAACTTAAACGTTTGTAAAATCTATTTCAATGAACTTAAAACACGTGCACATGGTGGACCCTAACGTAGATTCACTTATGCGTATATAGACCATTAGGCGGGCTCGTATATGTACCCCCTAGACCTATCTTTCTTCAACGAGCATACAATCACGCTTAAGGAAAATTTGTAGAAGGAAAGGAGCGTGCATAATAACATGACATACATATTATCGTAATATATGCATCCATACTTATCAAAATGGAAAAGTATCTTGATGCACGTGACACACAAAATACGTGAGGTTCATGAAACTTTAAATCATGACATAAGTATGATGCGGGTCTTACCTTCGTTCTTTCATCAATATAACTTTCATGAATAGCTGTGACACTTGAGTAAATAGGGGTACATAAATGAACCGAGACTACATCTCTCCAACAAGATGCACTTTCTTTTTCCGCTGCTTACTTATAAGAACTTCATAAGTGTACGGTACTCCAACAAATTCTACTGGATGATACTATAACATACATGGCTTAACAATATTTCTCAATTTTCAAGAAAACATACTAACTATATTGTGCATGATGTCACAATCGCACTCGTGTATGATGTCACCATTGCACTTGATGTCCAAATTTCTCACAACTGACTAGATTATCTTACTTCTACGTTTAACACCTCACTTTGCAAAAGATTTAGAATATGTGAATGAAGAAATATATTTGAAAATGATTTGAAAAATTGAAGAAAACATGTAAAATTAGGAGTTTGGAACAAACATGCAACTAGGGACAACACGACTGGATAACCAAGATTGAGACATCTGCAGAACGTATAGAGGAATCATGCATCATACAACATTAAAGTAATCACAAGATACATAACATAACACGTATGTCTAATGGTATCCCACATAACATAACACCACACACGTCAAATAGTCACAAATACGACACGTGTAAGGAGCATAGAATGTTATTCATACTTCATACCGTTCATCCAACCAATCCAATAATTAAACCACTAACTTGGTTAGCCTAAGCAGTCACTAAAATTTCT
Organism: Cucurbita moschata; assembly: GCF_002738365.1. Classification (NCBI taxonomy): domain Eukaryota; kingdom Viridiplantae; phylum Streptophyta; class Magnoliopsida; order Cucurbitales; family Cucurbitaceae; genus Cucurbita; species Cucurbita moschata. The sequence goes on from NW_019268530.1 coordinate 1,694,747, forward strand.
AAGTTGATATTAGTTTGATCCTACTCATTGAGGTTTAGTTTCGAAACTGGCTCACAACGTTATCAAAGTTTGATCCTTCTCATCGAGATTAAATCTACTATCATATTATTATTAAACAAGGATTTCACTTTGTTGATAACCGTTTACTTAATTGAATTCATTGAATCTAACACATGTACGGTCAAACTAAAAACAAATAATTTTATTCTCGGTTGGGATCTTCAAACTTCTACCACACATTGTTAAAACTACAACGTTCTTGATTTATACTACCTTGTATTAGGATTTTCAGTTCTCCACCGTACGTTTAATTATGCTCTCTCTCTATATAATCCGAACACCACCTCCTTTCAAAAACACGTTGGATATGATGCACGATCGAAATATATCGAGACAGTAACTCAAGAAACTCTCCTATCAAATTGTTCTTTTTTGTTTCGGTGTATTTCGATCGTGCGTCGTATCCAACGTCGAAACTCTTACGAACCCATAATCATGCCTCTCTTTCTCCACTTTCTCTCCCTATTCTCTCTCTTCTTCTCCCCATCAAACTCCCTCTCTCTCACCTCCCATTCTCTCTCCCAAAAGCCCTCCCTTTCCTCATCCTCTGCCTCCGCCAAGCTCCCCTTCAAATACTCCAATGCCCTTGTCGTCTCTCTTCCGATCGGAACGCCGCCGCAGCCGATGGACATGGTCCTAGACACCGGCAGCCAACTGTCCTGGACTCAATGTCGCGGCGAGGTAAATGGAAAATTAGTGAAGCCAGGAATTACCATGTTTGACCCTTCTCGCTCCTCCTCTTTCTCTCTCCTTCCTTGTAACACCTCTCTCTGCATACCTCAAATTCCCGATTTTACCCTTCCCACTTCTTGTGACCAACGTCGCCTCTGCCACTACTCCTACTTCTACGCCGATGGGACCTTGGCCGAGGGTAATCTCGTCACTGAAAAATTCACCTTCTCTAATTCCTTAATTACCCCTTCCATCGTTCTCGGCTGCGCTAAGGCTTCCACCGAAAACAGGGGTATTTTGGGAATGAATACTGGACGCCTTTCTTTCATCTCCCAGGCTAAAATATCCAAGTTTTCATATTGCATCCCGGGTCGAAGTGGGTCGGATCCAACCGGGTTGTTCTACCTTGGAGACAACCCGAATTCAGGTAAATTCAAATACGTCAACATGTTGACTTTTCCCCAAAGTCAACGCTCCCCGAATCTTGACAAACTGGCCTACACCCTCCCAATGAAGGGAATAAGAATAGCCAAAAACCAACTCAACATCTCGCCAGCCGTTTTTAAACCGGACCCATCTGGGTCCGGTCAGACCATGATCGACTCCGGTTCGGATTTGACGTATTTGGTGGATGAAGCTTACAACAAGGTTAGAGCAGAGATAGTGAAATTAGTGGGGCCCATGATGAAGAAAGGATATGAATACGCCTCCGTCGCCGACATGTGTTTCGACGGCGCAGTGGCGGCTGCGGCCGGGCAGGGGATTGGCGACATGTGGTTCGAGTTTGAGAATGGGGTGGAGATATTGGTCGGGAAAGGGGAAGGGTTATTGACCGAAGTCGAAAAAGGGGTGAGGTGCGTGGGAATCGGACGGTCAGATAGGCTTGGGACTGGGAGTAATATAATCGGGAACGTTCATCAGCAGAATATGTGGGTGGAGTATGATTTGACCAATAAGAGAGTTGGATTCGGTGGAGCTGAGTGTAGTGGATTGAAGGCATGACGATGGACGGAGAGTTTCATATAATCATAACAATAATTTTATGTATGTATTTATATTTTCAAATTTTGTTAAAATAAAACAAAATTTGTTGTAATATGGGACAATAAATACTTATTATTATTCATCTCGTTTTGTGATTTCTTCTCGAAGAATTTGAGTCTGATGACTTACTAGAAAATAAATATTAATTAATTAGTTCCTTTTTCTAAAGTATATGAGTATTAAAACACTTCTCCGGTCTATAATGTGTTAACAAATTCATTTAAAACATTTCATGAACGATATCACGAACTTAAACGTTCGTAAAATCCATTTCAATTAACGAAAATTCTCTGATGTAACCTAAGGGCTTCCATATAAACATAAGTACCGCTATCCTAGATTCGATTCCATGGTTTTCGTAGCGACACCGTCATCCTTACAGGGGTGTCTTACCTTTACTTGAAAAACTAACACGTGGCTTGAGTATTTAAAAATATTCATAATTAACCCTATTATTAAGGTCAGAAAATGTAACTACATTCAATCATGTTCAGACGTATCATTTCATTATCATCATGACGTTGGTCTCACTTTCCAGTTCAAACTGAGTGGATGTATACTACTTCTCTACACACGGTATACACTCGTGCACATGGACCCCCAGGTAGACTCGTATATGTACCCCTGGACTACGTTTTTTACTAGTGCACACTTGCACGACTGAAAAAGTCACAGATGGTGTGCACAATGTTGTACTACATGCATTTGTACTCATTATAAGGGCAATTATCCCAATGCACATGGTACACAAAATGCATGAGGCCTCCACAGCTTTAAACCATGAAATATACGTATGATGTGGGTCGTACCTTCATTCTTTCATAAACATAAGTTTCATGAATAACATACATGACTAAACAATATTTCATAAACGTGTAGAGCATATGCTAATATTAGTGTGCATGACATAACATATAATATAAAGACATCATGCATGTCACAAGATACATAACAGAACATATACATCGCATGGTATCACACATAACAAAAAACAACTTTCGTCAACAACATAACATAACATCATACACGACAAACAATCTCAAAGCATGACACCGTTGGGGTCACAGAGCACACATCGTTCATATTTCATACAATTCATCCAATCAATTCAATAGTAAACTCACTTGATCGGTTGACCTAAGCCGTCACTAAATTTCTCGAGGTTTAGTTTCCAAACAGACTCCCAAACTCATATAGGTTAAATCTACAATCACATTATTAGTAAAAAAAGCTTTCACTCACACGGTAATTTAATTCAATTCATTCAATATAGTAATTCTAAATTAAAAAAATTACATATTCAAATCCTATTTAAAGGCAAACTAAAAATAAATCATTTTATTCTCAGCTCCCTCGTCCTAAAATTTCTACCAACTAAACTAAACTAAACTTGGTCGCTTATTTGTATACTATCTTAAAATAGGGTTTTTGAATTCTATACCGTACATTTATTTCATGCTCTCTCTTTTATTTTTACTCTCTATATAATTACAATAGCAGTTCATTCCAAAAACACTTTGGATATAATCCACTGTCAAAATTCCAAAAACACATTGGATATAATCCATTGTCAAAATATATCGAGACAACAACAGAGTGAATAGTTTAAGTTCTAAGCTGTGCTGTTATTTTATTTGTTTCGGTGTATTTCGATTGTGCCGTATCCAAGTCAAAACCATCGGAAACCCATAATCATGCCTCTCTCTCTCCTCTTTGTGGCCCTATTCTCTCTCTTATTCTCCCAATCAAACTCCCTCTCTCTCTCCTTCCCTCTCACCTCCCTTTCTCTCTCCCAAGAACCCTCCTTTTCCCTCTCCTCCGAAACCTCACTCCAGGACTCGGCGAAGCTACCCTTCAAATACTCGAACGCCCTGGTGGTGTCTTTCCCCATTGGGTCGCCGCCGCAGCCGATGGACATGGTGCTAGACACCGGCAGCCAACTCTCTTGGGTTCAATGCCACGGCAAAGCAAGGACAGAATCAGTAATTAATCGGTTTGACCCTTATCTCTCCTCCACTTTCTCTAACCTCCCCTGCAACAACTCTCTCTGCAAACCCCGAATTCCCGATTTTACCCTTCCTACTTCTTGTGACCGACATCGCCGCTGCCACTACTCCTACTTCTACGCCGATGGGACCTTGGCTGAGGGTAATCTAGTCACTGAAAAAATCACATTCTCTAATTCCTTAACTACCCTCTCCCTCATTCTCGGCTGCGCTACGGCCTCCACAGAAAACAGGGGTATGTTGGGAATGAATAAGGGACGCCTCTCCTTCATCTCCCAGGCTAGAATATCCAAGTTTTCCTATTGTGTACCGGATCGAATCGGGTCGGATCCAACCGGGTTGTTCTACCTCGGAGACAACCCGAATTCGGGTAAATTCAAATACGTCAAAATGTTGACTTTCCCCAAAAGTCGACGCTCCCCGAATCTTGACAAGTTGGCCTACACCATCCCAATGAAGGGGATTAGAATTGGCAAAAACCACCTCAACATCTCGCAGGCCGTTTTCAAACCGGACCCATTTGGCGCCGGTCAGACCATGATCGACTCCGGCTCCGATTTGACGTATTTGGTAGATGAAGCTTACAGCAAGGTTAGAGCAGAGATAGTGAGATTAGTGGGGCCCATGATGAAGAAAGCGTATGAATACGCCGCCGTCGACATGTGTTTCGACGGCGCAGAGGCAGCGGTGGTAGGTCGGAGAATTGGCGACATGTGGTTCAAGTTTGAGAATGGGGTGGAGATATTGGTCGGGAAAGGAGAAGGGTTATTGACGGAAGTGGAAAAAGGGGTGATGTGCGTGGGGATCGGACGGTCAGATAGACTTGTGACTGAGAGTAATATAATCGGGATCATTCATCAAAAGAATATGTGGGTGGAGTACGATCTGGCCAATAAGAGAGTTGGATTCGGTGAAGCTGAGTGTAGTAGATTGAAGGCCTGGTGATGGACGATGGAAATCATATAATAATTCGTATCTATTTATATTTGAAAATAGAAAAAAAAACAAAAAATATTTGAAAATAGAAAAAAAAAAAAAAAAAAAAACACTTTAACCTCTTCAAAAC
>NW_019268530.1:1700294-1710014 GCF_002738365.1 Cucurbita moschata
AAAAAAAAAAAAAAAAAAATCACTTTAACCTCTTCAAAACCAATTCAGTAATCTCTATTTTATATGATTGTTAGAGAGCACAACTATATCAACAAGGTGGTTGCATGATAAAAAAAAAAAGTACGACTTTGAAGTTAGAAATTTAAACTTCTTTTTCTCTAGCGTAGAAATTCGGACCTATGGTCCTAATTGAACCAAACAGAACAAAATTTATATCGATTTCATACGATTACTTAGTTTAGGCCAAAATCTTACGCACCATATGAGCAAGCCCGACAAAATCTTATGCACATAGGAGCATGCCCGACAAAATCCTTGATAGCCTCCTTGATTTCTCGATAAAGAGAAATATGACAACAGTAGTTTGAATGTATATACAAAGAATTTTCAAAGACGTTAGAAATTTAAATCCTTCATCCCATGAAAACTCCATCCTTCCCAAATATAATATAATGATTAATTTATAAAATTCTCAAAATAAATGAATAAAACATTAACATCCACACATCTTAAATTAAATCATACGTCATCATCATGATAAAAAATTGTATACACTGTTTATTGTGCATAAACCAATGGTAGTACATTTCTATCAACAATTAAAAATGGTATGAGAAAAAAAATTGCCAAGCAGCTCTTATTGCAAGTAAACATCACCAGGACCAATATGCAGAATAGGGAAAGGGGAAAAATACCAGCATAAATAATTAAGAAATGGAAGAGAGATGAAGTTAGTAGGGAACCTTCCCATGTTGTTGCGGTCGATGAAGAGAAGCCATTAAGCCATACTAATGTTCCAGGCCTGAATAAGTAACAAGATTTTTAACCTTTTTGTTTTCTGTATGGAGACAATTCGACCTCAAGGCGACTGATTTCATCCTGTAGATCTTGTGAACTCATTCTTCTCTGCCTACTCGTCTTGTCATCGCTAATCAGGATCGAGAGACGCTTCAAACAAGAGAAGTACTCAGCCTTGACTTCAGGAGTTTCAAAAGTTGAACCTTTGAACTGCATTTGTGTGATCATTCATAATTTGGTTCAAGATATTTAGAACATGTTCAAATACAAATGTACCAATGTTTTTGAGACCCCTAATTGTTAACACGTATTAAAGAGTGGGTAAAAAGGGGATGTAACAGTTACTTCAGGCTGTTCTTCAAGACCATAAATTCCATGAGCATTGTAGAGAGTATTTTAAATGTAATTTTATACAATAGTTGATAAACCTATTCCACAAAAATGCATCCAACCATATTTCGAAGTCTCTTTTTGGTTTGAAAGTTTGAATCTTAGAACATAACTAATGTCTCCAGAGTTATATTCAAGTCGGCTATTTCAAGTCATTTTTGTTAGATGATGAAAGTTCCACATCAGCTAATTTAGGGAACGATTATGGATTTATAATCAAAGAATTGTTAGGCAAACACGACTCTCCACAATGGTATGATATTGTTCACTTTGAGCATAAGCTCTCATGGTTTTGCTTTGGGCTTCCCCAAAAGGCCTTATTCCAATAGAGAGAGTATTCTTTGATTATAAATCCATGATCATTCCCTAAGTTAGCTGATGTGAGACTTTCATCATCTAACACCTCCCCTCGAACAAAGTACGCCTCCCTTTAATCGAGACTCGATTCCTTTTTCTTTTGGAGTCTTAGTCAATTTTTACTATGCCTTCGAGGAGGCTCGACTCCTTTTCTTTTGGAGTCCTTTGTTCGACATTTGAGGATTTACCAATCTATTGGCACGACTAAGTTTAGGGCATGACTCTGATACCATGTTAGACGAACACGACTCTCCACAATGGTATGATATTGTTCACTTTGAGCATAAACTTTCATGGCTTTGCTTTGGGCTTCCCCAAAAGGCCTCATTCCAATGGAGAGAGTATTCTTTGATTATAAATCCATGATCATTCCCTAAATTCGCCGATGTGGGACTTTCATCATCTAACAGGAGTCCAACCCTCCTCGAAGGCATAGTAAAAAATGACTAGGAGTTGAACCTCGATTAAGGGGAGACGTACTTTGTTTGAGAGGAGGTGTTAGATGATGAAAGTTCCACATCGACTAATTTAGGGAATGATCATGGATTATAATCAAAGAATACTCTCTCCATTGGAATGAGGCCTTTTGGAGAAGCCCAAAGCAAAACCATGAGAGTTTATGCTTAAAGTGGACAATATCATACTATTGTGAAGAGTCGTGTTCGTCTAATAATTTTAATAACATGAGTGAAGAACCAAGCCCGACGACAGAAAATAATTTTTATGTTTCAATACAGATTTTAAGAAAATATAGTCATAAAATAAAATTTTAGCTAAAAGAATTCACTTGAAAATGGTACTATCAATAAAACTACTGGAGATGTAAAGCATTTATATCAGCATTCTAAAAAACTGGAATGGTTAGACATTTCCTAGAACAAAATTTAAGTATCATTTCGTAATGGTTTCATAAAATTGTCATTGTGAACATACACTTATATATCCAGCCTGTGTATAGGGATTGATTAGCAATAGAAATAAAGGTTGGTTTGATAATAATTTCAAAATGTTGACTAGATTTTAAGAACAGAAAATAGTAATAACAATTAAGTTTTAGAAAACTAGGTTTCGGAAATGCATCTACAAAGTAAATCACAAATCAAAGAGATTGTTGGTAAACAAGATTTCTTAAACAAAAATCAAAATTGTCATCACCCGAGTTGCTAAAATGCATATGCAGCCATGCAGGTCACTATGTGGCCATTGATGTCAAGCTCAAGGCACAGAAATAATAACAATCATAAGACCGTGTTACCTTTTGATAAGCAGAAATGCATTCAAAGAGAACATTCTCAGCCTGCACAAGCGAAGGATCCTCCTGTAATAACACATTCCGGTTACTCAAAGAAGAAGAGCCAATGAAATTATATTGATGAATGAGGGCACAACAAAGACGGAAGACTCGTTGCTCCTGGAATGTGACAATTGATCCACATGAATTCAATAAAATTAAATAAGTTTATTGTTACATCTTCTCTCTTCCCTCTGTCCTTATTTTTCTAGTTTTTAGTTTTGGAAAAGTAGTCCCTTAGATTTTTAGTCTTCACTTGTTCTTCCATTGTCCCTAGGATTCAACTTGATGCCAAAAATATTTTATGAAAGATCAACTGAACTGACCGACTCTACAACGGTTCACTCTCAGTTGGATGGCTGTTCTACAAAACTCCATCATGTATTTGCCCGCCTTCAAGATGAGTACAACTCACCAACTGGACCCAATATTAGCCACCACATAATCCGAGGAAGTGTAAAACAAATATCTTTATCTCAACTCTGTTACATATTATATATAATCGCACAATTCAAAAGAGATTTTATGTTTGTAGGGTCAAATGGTTGTACCTAAGATCAGTTGGGATTAAGTAAACCGGCCAAAATCCTCACAGATATTAAGACATATGCACACTCATATACATACGACACCAATACTACAGTTCAGAAGCAATTGTATGTTTAGGACACCATCACTTAAATAAGCCATCACTGCTAACCTTTGATACTTTCATCTCTTGCACGGTGATTTCCAAATGTCCTAGAGCATCAAGCGACTGTAACTGCAAACACAATATAGATGTCCAATTGACATGAGAAAATTCCCATCCATGAGTCTTGATCTCATTGAAATGACATAAACATAGAACGTGGATGAAACAACGTACAAACACACTGATGCACCTGGTATTTCAATTTCATGAGCTCCATTCTTTGTTTCTTTTGAAATAAAGAGAAACCTTAATTTGAGGTACTCTCTTAGTTAAATTATATCTGTTATATTCCTTAATATAAATGACCAACATCAAGACAACCAACATTGAGAGTAAACATTCTGTAGCGTGGATGCACATTCTCTCATATTGAGTTGATATGTATGAACAACAAACTTTAATCCAACTCCCAAAATGAAAATTTGGGTTCATTGTTTGGTTATAAAAAAATAATCAACATCAAGAAGATATTGTTCTATTCTGATTTTGATTTAGAATAATTATTCACATACTCACTCATTTCATTTTGGTCGACTTTGAATAAATTTACATTTAACGAAATAGCTACATCTAAAATAGTTGTTCAGCTCAAACCTTCAAACCTATTGGCAGTACCAAGCAATGGTCATGATGCTTAAAAGCTCATGAATTGAGTGAGTTTCTACGGATTGATAATTAGATACATAAATTTGGGTTATGGATACATTTCAAGAAAACAAATTTAACAGGCAAACGTTAAATATGACGAAACTGCCTTTCTTCATCATATAGAAAGGAAAACTGACCAGTATGAGAAGTGCAGTACGCCCGTCCCTTCTAGTTTCTCCATCTTCATGAATTTTTTTCTTCTCCCCATGCTTGCTTATTTTATCTAATACTCCTCGTGATATCCTACCATTGAGTGATATTTACATAAACTTGTAAAATCATAACCCAGGCTACCCAGCTTAACTACGGTGATTTTGAGTCATGAAGTCATCTAGGTTAACTATCCTTATTTTTCGTGATGACTATTAAATGTGGGGAAGGATTTCGGACAATCCAATTAAACTTGTAAAGCTAACATGATTGATGGTCTATATAATTCTATCTTTCAGAAGATTAAATTCAAGAAGCTAGAAGCCTCTTATACTAGTAGGCATTTTAAATTATATGATTTCCCAATTTTACCTATTTCAAGGTGTTGACCCCCCTACATCAAGTAAAAGAATATTTCCAGTTTCCATCAAATTGTTTAAGCATAACTGCTCTTTTCCTTCCCATGTTATCCTTCTACACTTCAGCTTCTCGTACAGCAGTGGTAGGTGGCTTGTAACATATATATGACCACACTTGAACACGCTTTATCAACTCAATAACAAATAGCTAGACAAAGTAAATCTTTCAGAATGTTGCTAGATGGTCTCGACTTATTTCCAACCAAATTTTCTCATATCAATTATCATCATTTTTTTTTTTTTTTTTGTTCAGGAGACCAAGCTAATTTGCAAAGGGTATCATTTTAATTTTCTTCTTGAAGATCTCAAATTCGAAGATTGGCCTTCGCAAATCTATTTCTACAGAAATGCTAAGAAACTTTGATCGCAACCTGAACACTAGAAGACAGAACTTCGGCAATGGCAATGATTACTACTATGGATATGGATGGTTTTGAAAGATTGTAGGCCCTTGAATTTCCTAACATGTTCCCATGGATTTTAGAGTCCTGAACATACGGGTTCATTTAACTATTATTCTGAATATTTATTCTTCCCGCATAATTTTCTAGTTTCTTTAATAAGTTATTTCCTTCTTAGAATTTAGCCTCTGCGTATATGACCCTAGAGCTGCCCTTTGAATTATGATAGAAAAGTGAAATCTCAATACAAACCTTATAGAGTTACTTAAAAGTTCTTTAGCTTTATCAATTCCAATAACTGCTTTAGAAATATCAGTCGCCTTTAGTTCTTTGGAACTTTGCATTACCACTCGAGCAATATGAAGCATGTTAGCACCAATCTGCACCACATTAGTAGATATGGAGTTATTATTAGTCGAAGAGCAGATGACTCAGACAAAACTGAAAAAATAATGCATTTTCTAGAACTTCCATCATTTCCCTAACATACAAAAACAAAAATGCATTAAACAGGAAAAAAAGAGTATAGTTATTTTATTAATCACGTCCTCAGAATACAATCTGAATGTTATAAATTGAAAACCTGGATGTTGTCCTTAGGAAGTAAGGTTTTCCGTGCATCAAGACACCTGAAAGAAATGACTTCGTTAGAAGCCTCTTTTTTGTAAGTTGCTAACACTCATCAGTTTACCTTTCAAAAAGCTCCTGTGCTTCATTCAAGCATCCATTGGCATATAACGTTGAGGCCAAGCCGTCAGCAGAATTTACAGTTTCCAGAGAATTCCAGCCCTACACCCACAAGAGATATACTGAGTTCGCCAATTGACCAAGGAAGTATGCATATACACAAGCAGGCACACAACAGAAACAAAAAACCTATGGGGGTTAAGTACTACTAAATATCGCTAGCAATGTTAGTTAAAGATTAAAACTTATAATGAACTCTATGTTACATTGCACAATATACTAAATTTTAATTTTGATAGTCATTCTGCTTCACAAGTATCAACCCCTAGTGTGTGTATAAAGGAATGATATGAAGTATTCCTTCCCTTTATCTCCCATAGTACTTTGTGGGCCATTAGGATTTTCATGAGTTACGATTTGGAGTTTGGAAGCACTACTTTGGAATGCTTCAACCTTTGAGGAAGACTGTCGGTTAATTTAACAAACCCTAAAGTGTCACTGCCAGATCAACTGCACATAGGCTCCACGCACCACGGGAAGCATCCACCCTTTGTCTCACGTCAGTTGTGAGGGTGCAGATTGGCTGGAATTTCTCCAACCATTGTCGTGGTTCAACCATCCTGCTGTCCACATTCAGCTTGTATGCTTATTTTGATCAAAGGTAGCTCATATTTCTCCATACTAAATTTTTTAGGTTACTGCTGGACTCTAATTTTGTGCATTCAATCAAATTTTGTATCTATGTTTTCGTGAGTGTCATTCTTTTTTAATGGAATGGTGTAACAAAACCCTGCAATCATATCTGATATAGTTCATTTGAGGACTAGTTTTGACGATCAAATACGAGACAGAGGGTGCGTCTTCATTGTCATAAGCTTGGTCATATGAAATGTGATGGTAAGGATTTATTGTTTATCAAGTAGATTTTGCTAAAAAGGCCTCCCACTTTGAGCACAATATCCTCTCCTGTGGTCAGTAAAATTCCCATTCTCACCATGTATATCAGTAATAACTAGCTTCTGCACTGTTCACCAAACAATGGAAAAGACTAGAGTATTCATCACCAAATTTTGATCAATCTACCCTTAACATGTTGCCTTGTAGGCGTCATGTCAATATAGGTTAAAATCATGAAGTAGACATTCTTAAATCATGACATAAAATTGAGAGAGAGATCAAGAAGTTAGAAAAGGCAAATGCATGTACTCCACATCAAAAAGGAAAAGACATTACATGAGCACTAGATCCCGAGCAAAAACTAAAGCATAAATATATAGTAAAAAAGAAAAGATGAAGATGAACCTTTGATAATTCCATAATGTGCAAAACTTTTCTTTGGACATTCTCAGCTTCAAAGAGATTATTAGACTTCATATATATCTGGAGAATCAGGAAGACAACAAAATTACTAACGATAGCTCAAGTAGAACTATAGAGTATGATTAAAAAGGGGGAAGAATTAGGAAAAATGTATAAGAGAGAATTAACATCCTCACATATGCTTCAATAATCATATATATTAACAATCCTACTCTCCTGCTCGTAATTCATCTCCATGGACTATAAACAGTTTATTACCGTAACGACTGCAACTAGTACTTCTCACCTATTTGATTCACTTTATTTCTTATTATAAAGAAAAAATTAGAGACTTGAATGGTAGTCTCCATCTACTGCAAGAAAATAAACTACTAAACTAACCTAGACAATCTCCTTACAATTTGTCCCATGATCATAAAGCAAGTAATCTTTCATCCATCCTAAGCTTTCTAGAGATTCTAACTGTATAACATTTTCAAATCTCATTATATTTTTCAGAAATAAGACTTAGAGAAAATGATTAAACGTGTTGCTTAATGGTCTCTACTGCTACTTTGATGAATGATCAATTAGTATTAAAACAACAACAAACAAACGAAGGTTTTAGTAGTATTACTTCTTTATCATAAATCAATCAGATCGTGAATTAACATCTATAACATCCCAATTTTTTCTGTCTTATCTATTTGTCCTTTATTGATCGTAGAAGTTCCATTGTGGCAAAAATATTGTCGATCTATACATTTACAAAAATCTATAAAGCCTCCAAATCACGTAACTTAGTTCATTCACTAATCATATCATAGCGATATTTGGGGTGCCTCTAAAATATTATGATTAATAATGAAAACTGGTGGTGTGTTATTCTTGTTGATAACTAGGCATGTCTAACATTAACTATCCTAACAAAGGAAAGACTTCCCAAAGTGATAAAGGGTCAATTTTTTTGATACACCAAAAGAGAAGAAAAGATGGAAAGTAAAAGATTATAGGATAAAGCCTAACCTTAGCAAGATATCGCAATCTTCTGACGCAAAGAAATGACTCACCTAGGCCACCTTCCTACATGATGAAACAAAACAAGGTTGTGAAACATGTAACAATGAAACTATGGTACAACGCAAAAGTTTCCTTCCTTTCAATGCCTGTTGACGTTGATATACCTCCAGTATCCTTATGGAATCCTGGATCAGGGCCTCAGAATCTTTTTCCTCCCCTAAAAGGTATAGCACCTGCATGGAAAATATATATTATTATTTGAAGTATCAAGACAATCAACATTGAAGCAACCAGACTTGGTCGTGTACAAGTATTTAGCTTCTATTACTATATAAGCTGATTATTGATCTAGTATATTTAAAAAAAAACAAATGTCAGTCGAAAGTCAAATATTTTGAGGATGAAAGAAAAAAAAAAAAAAAACAATGCGACAAAACTAATATGATAAAACAAGGATCTCAGAGCATACTGTTCCAAGGTGGTACATAGTATCTGCATAATCAACATGGCCATATCCGAGAACATGACCTTTGATCTGAAGGACAAAAAATCACAAGTGAGATGACAAAACAGAACAGAAATTATTTATTCGAGTCCAAATGACAAGCCTCCTACCTTCAATGCTCGCTGTCAACCAGATCATATAACATCAGCCAGAAGGAAAAAAAAATGTTAGCATGAATTTGCACATCAAAGAATCATTAAAAGACAAAATGTAAAAAAAAAAATATTAATAACTAGGCTTCGGAATTAATTTGAAGATAATATTTAAAGTAAGCATTGATAAAAGGAGTTTATAACATCGAGAAACTATCACATATCAAATTTACTAATCTAGGGGGAAAATCATTATAAGTAGGAAAGCTATAAAAATGAAATTCTACCCTCAAATCATGAGTATGACCATAAAATTACTGGTAAATTATGTTTCACTAAAACCTAATGACACCTTATAATTGTTGTTTTAATAAGAGACGAGATTGCACTAGAACAAAAGAAGGAACAACCTGGGGGTTGGGAGTAGAGAGAACCCCTCCCAAGAAAAAAAGTACTACAACTAATCTTTCCAATTGTTGAAAAGAGTAGTAAGTTTCTAATTACTAAAGAATTTCTTGGGACTAAAAGCTCGCCAAAAAGCAGTAAGCTGTACATTTGTGTAAAAATAATAATAATAAGAAAGACGACTTATATTCAAAGGATCTTTGGTTCCTCTCCAACCAAATATGCCACAAAAGGGCACAAACCACACGTTTCCACAAAATAATAGCTTGCTTAGACATCTTCCACCCCCAGAGAGCCTCCAAGATCCACTCTTAGATAGATATAGGTAGGCAAGCATTCAAACCAAAAGTATCCAACGAGCAATCTTTGATAGCAAAATGACAATGGAGAAAGATGTGGTCTAGATTCTCTTTACAACTCAGGCAGAGGCAAGAAAAACAGGGGTGATGAAGATCAATTTTTACACTTCTTTGAAACAGCTCATGTGTACTTAAGGCTCTATGAACTGAAGACAAAAAAAAAAAAAAAAAAAAAAAAAAAAAAAAAAAAAAAAAAAAAAAAAAA
>NW_019268530.1:1710717-1732998 GCF_002738365.1 Cucurbita moschata
AAAAAAAAAAAAAAAAAAAAAAAAAAACTAGACTTTATTTAGGTATTTATAAGTGCAAAATTTCATCATAAGATCAGAACTAATTTTTGGGATTGTTTCTTCCACTTAAAAAAAAAAAAAACTGACTCAGTGGAGAAGCTGCCTTTTGAATCTAGAGAGACCATATACCCCTCTCAGAACCAAGCTGTTAAAGTTGCATTCCCGGGCTAATGTTCCACTTAATCCCCGAAGAGGTACTTGAACTCTTCTCCGACAAGGAATAAAATAACTAAGGTTTGGGCCCTCCTCGCTCTGGTTCTACTTCTGTGGGGACCAAGAAGCAAGAGCTTAGACCACCACACACTATCATCTCCAACTCCCAGCCGCACCACATCAATGGAGACAACCGCACACAATCAGCCCCAACTCCCAAAAATATGAGGATGTTCGACTAGCAAAAATATGGATGGTAACCATAATGGGAACAAGTGAAAATAATTGGAATATTTTGATACCTCATAGCAATTGCCGGCTTCTTTTAGCTTCCTCTGAACTAGATAAAACTGTCCAAGGTTGTGAAGTGCAGAACCAACTCTGAACAATAAGAGTTCGAATCACATCAAAGATACTTTATATATATATATATATATGTGTGTGTGTGTGACTAGATCCGTTAAGAAAAATGATAGAGCAAAGCAGAGCTGATTTTAAAACCTTAAGACTGAAACTAATTTTGACCTTATAGGTAGGCACAATATCTGAAGCAATGTGAATCAAATAAACACCACAATATTTAATCAAGCAAACATGTCTACTTTCAAATATTACATTGTCTACAGGATAAATTCATGTTCGATTGAAGATCAATTATCACATGAGTACTTTCTACACAGCTGAACATGAATAACCTCGAAACGTTCACCCTCACTGTGACATACACATGTGTCATAGGGTAGCTCGCTTAGGCCACAGGGCCCAAGGGTGGTGGAGAGCTAACACCATGCCTCATACTAAAGTACATTTTGAGGCATTTTCAAACTGGCAGGTGTAGACATAAATTTGGCAAACGGACATACGTTGTTGTGGAGCGTCCGTCCGATGTTTGATTGACACCAAATTTGGCAAGCTTTCATATTTCATAGGACGGACTTGACTCCACAACCGCATGCCCAAATTCCCTTCAAAACACCAACTTTCAAGGTTAAGGCCCGGGACCGTACCTAGCCCTTCAACAAGCCTATCTTTGACACTCTTGTCTACTCTTTACCCTTATCGCTTATGCCTCATCTTCTCTTCAATACCCACTCTGTGTGTGTTAGATGATGTACCGTCCTCCTCAGTCGCATTAAGGCACTTGTCTAGACCCTCACATGGTCGAATGGGCGCCACTTGAGGAACTCCGCTTCTTTTGTGGCAACCTGAGGGTCACAACCTACTCTCTTCATAGTAAGGTTGTGACACTAGTCATGGTCTTTGGAATCATTTGTGCCACCCACATACTCCAAAGTTATCGTCTCTGCACCCTTCTCCTAGGCATCAGTCATCAAAAGTTTGTTCAATCATATCCTTACACACCCATACAATCATCTACAACACATGCTATCATCACAGATTGCCCTCCATGTTCTGTCTTACACCCCTACCATATCCTGGCCGCATTGCATGCTGGGCCTTACACTCTACCATATCAAGGCCCTCATCATGATATTCCAGCTGGAAGTTCCTTAACATACCATAGGAAATTAGAGAAGAACATGTTGTTTTCATGCAATAAAAAAAGAAAAAAAGAAAAAAAGAAAAAAAAAAAAGATGCTTCTAGTTCATGTACAAGCGAAGTAAAGCTGATAAAAAGGATGCTTCTAGTTCATGTAAGGAAAAATGTGAGGTTTGCTACATAGAAAAAGATAGCAAGATTCAAGAACCTTATATCTTCAGAGCCATAGGATTCCTCCAATATGTTGATGGCCTCCAGATACATGGGCTCTGCTTTGTCAAATGTTTTCGTGACTCTATACAGTTCTGCCTAAAAAGAGCATAGCAAAATGTATTTATTACTTAGTAATGCTTCACAATCTAAAATAAATGGCATTATCGCATAACAGTCCTTGATTGTAGATTTTTCTATGCAAGGTAAATACCTGATTTTAGTAAAGAAGTTTTGATATTAGAACCATTCCTGAATTCTAACAACCTAGGTTCTACGTCAATTTAATGTAAATAATAGGAACGCACAAATGCAAATATGGCAAAAACTTGTAGGTAATCTAGCCCAACAAATTTAGATACTATTTCCAACAACATGAAGACCTCATTTTGGAATTTACATCCTTACTTTCTTGTTTGTTCTTTGATTAACGATCAGTCTGTATCTTGATATATATATATATAAACTAAGTGATGACTTTGATGAAGCAAAAAAGTCTCCAGGTTTAATAATAACTAATAACCAAAATCATATGATTCATCTAAAGACTGGGCTTCTTTAATATAAAAAAATATTTAAAACAGAAATATACTGACAAAATGAGAACAGCCTAAGGGTAGAGGGGTGAGGGTTCCCTCTACTCAACCAATCTAATAAAGCACAGCCTCCCAATCTTGGAGGGCAACAGCCTAAAGGCAGGTTATTTTACTACTCCAAATATTTTGTCTAATATCTTGGTTGGAAGAAATCTTATTCCATTAGGTTATTCAGTGACTGCAGGAAAGTTCTACTCAATGATTCTAAAAAGGTAAAACAAGAAAAAGATTAGAAAATACAGCAGCTACAATACCAGATTGTTGAAGGCAGAAGCAACATGAGGATCCCTCTCCCCAAAACCTTCTTTAGCTTCTTGAATCGCAGAAACAAAAAATCTTTCAGCTTCTTCAAGTTTCCCCTAATTAAAGAAAAAGATTATGATACTTCTTTCTGCAAATCATTAAAAAAAATTAACTGCTAGTGAAGGTAAAAGAAACATGCTTGCCTGCAGAAACAAGTCCCGAGCATTATCAGTAAAAACCCTCCACTTTGAAGTATGTAGATTTGAAATTACAGAACCATCCTCCACTTTGCGTAGTCCAATAGTGTCACTCTCCTCAATACCATTTTCAGAACTTGGCTTAGAGGGTGCGTCTTTAGCTAAGACAGGATTTGAGTTTATTCCAAGAATTATAGCTGCACCACAGAGGCTAATGGGTGTCATTACAACAAATTATCGATCTTCAAAACATCATCAATTCTTTATCTTTTCCCTTTTTTGTAGTTCACAGAAAATTTTATTAAGAAATACAAAAGCTATAAGAAATAGCTGGTAAAAGAGTGCAAAAGGCAAGAACCTCAAAAAGGTTCTACAAAAACATAAAATCCATCACCCCAACAAAAATCAATGACCACAGCTATTTATAACGGAAAACAAACAAATTATTTGAGAATCTCATTAAAATTGATTGAAAATTTGGTGTTAAATTGGATAATATTGTAACAACCCAAGTCCACCACCGCTAGCAGATATTGTCCTCTTTAGGCTTTATTTTTCGGACTACCCCTAAAGGTTTTAAAATGTGTCTGTTAGGGAGAGGTTTTCACACCCTTTTAAGGAATGCTTCGTTCTCCTCTCCAACCGAAGTGGGATCTCACAATCCACCTCCCTAGGGAAACCAGTGTCCTCGCTCGCACACTGCGTGGTGCCTGATTCTAATACCATTTGTAACAGCCCATGCCCACTGCTAGCAGATATTGTCCTCTTTGGGCTTTTTATTTCGGGCTTTCCCTCAAGGTTTTAAAACACGTCTGTTAGAGAGAGGTTTTCACACCCTTATAAATAATACTTTGTTCCCCTCTCCAACCGATGTGGGATCTAATAAGTACTCTCCAACCGATGGAGTTGGCATCCCTATTGTTCCCCCTCAAACAGTTACAATGATGGTTGTGCACTCCTAGATGTCTCGTTCATTTCATGCTTGAAACTAACTATTCAAAGTTTCTTCTAAGGAAATTGGAGACATCAGAGTCCTTATCTCTCAGCTTTAGTAAAAAAATAAAATTACCATAAGTTTGGTAGTTACATATCTTCCCTTTTCTTTTTGGGAAACAAGGAAATCAAATAAACATCAAAAGAGGAAGAACACGCCCTAAAGGCCTAGGGATGAGGAATCCCTAAGACTAAAACAGAAGAATAAAAAAACAAAAGGCCTCCAATCAAGTAGTAATAAATTCTTATTTTGTCATTTGGTGGCTTTACACAATTTTAAAAAACCTTGTGGCACCCCTAGGGGCACTCTTATGAAAATATAGATATGGTGATTATGCTTTGCAGGCAAGGACAAGGAATTGGAGGTGTAAGCCAAAAATACCCCAAAGGCTTCCAAGTTCCAAGAGCTTATGCCAACAAATAATGTTGAACAAGCAAGATCAGAACATATGGCCTTGATCCTCTTTTTTATACAAAACAAACCAGCCCAGAAATGGAAAAGGTGCTTTGGATTTTGTACAAAATATTGGCAGAATGCCACTATTTTTTTGTTTTTCCTTAAAAAACAAAGCTGCTATCAAGAAGAAAGGAAAGAATACAAAAATACCGCCCAAAAAATGAAGCCAAAACAACTCCTAAAGACTTAACCCGATAAGAAAGGCTCTAACCCAATATAACAAGACTGAGAGGATAAATACTAAGGAAGACCTTGTTTTTCTTTACTATTTTGGGTTTACAGCTCAACTGAAATGGATGCCTTTTCCAAGAAATGATGTAGCGAGGATAAGTTCATTAAGAGCAATTTGCAAGAGAAATCCTACAGAAATTCAGCATCCAAAGCATGCAATCTAAGCATTGACAGGGTCTCATATTCGATATCACACATGAATTTCATCTTCCGTGAGATTTTGTCCAAAATTTAGCCACCAAGGACAAGGTGCCCCAGCTAGCAGCCACTGACTGTGACCAAATACATGGACACGTAACCAAAAAAACTGAAACGCGTACATAAAATGGTGAAAACAGCAGACCTGCAGCAGGTCCAGAGAAAAGAACCCATGGAAAACCATTGAGATAACCATCGCGATAGTCATTTCTATTATTGCGAGAAGAAGATTTCACATTGCCTGCAAGAAAAAAAATGATTAGCGAAAATAAAAGCCATTCGGGGAATTGTGAATCAATTAAAGAACCGTTCAATCATTTTTCTATGCCGTGAACAATTTGAAAACCAAGTTCAATCTGGATTTCGTGGTGGGAGATTAATAACATGTCTCAAGGTTTCTTAATCCTATATAGTGCAAAACATGACTCGCAACACAAGCTAGCTAAGAACTAATGGCAGTTCAGTTATTCGAACATCATACAACTTAGCTCCAAGCGAAAACTTATTCCTAATCTTCTATAATTCACATAATTGCAGGTCCAACAATTTTGCATCAACAAATTCAGTTAAGAACTAATTGAAGAGCTTGAATTACGTACAGCGGGAGGAGAAGATCGGCACGTTGATAGAAGTGGGAGTTTCGGAAGTGCGATTGAATGCTGTAGAACGAAAGCTCAATCGCTTCAACCATTTGGAAGCAGCTGTTCTCGTGTACATCCTCGTCTGCTTCGAGCGGTTTCTGGAATGATGAACTGTACGGTCGTGGAGCAAGAAGAAACGGGTTTTAAGGGGTTTTTGCTGAACGGTACGGTACGGTACCGCCTTTTTTTCCCCCTTAACCCCGCTTTTTTTTTTTTTTTTTCAATGGAAAAACCTATTATGTTCATTGGATTAGGTCTTTATTAAATTTTTAATTCATGAATTTATTAAAATTTTAAAATTCCTGGCAGAGAAAAACAAATGCAATTTCTATAGAATTCCATGAAATTAACAGAATTTTTAGTTTTGTTTTTTTTAGAGACGCTTTTCTCTATTAAAAAAATATATGAGAGGGGTTTTATTTATGCATATTATCTAAAATCAAAATATTTTATATATTTTATATTTTATGTGATGTCCTACGTTGATTGGGAAGAGAACGAGTTGATTGGGAAGAGAATGAATCACTTTTATAAGGGTGTGAAAACTTTTCCTTAACAAACGCGTTTTAAAGCCTCGAGGGGAAGCCCGAAAGGGAATACCCAAAGAAGACAATATCCCTAAGAAACAATATCTGCTAGCAGTGGATCTGGGTTGTTACAAATGGTATCAGAGTCAGACACCGGACGATGTGCCAACCTTCTTACTCTTCCCCGAAAGGGGGGAGTGGATTTGGCGGTGGTCCCACATCAATTGGAGAAAGAAACGAGTGCCGGCGAGAACACTGGGCTAAAGGTGTGGAAACCTTCCCCTAACATACGCGTTTTAAAGCTTGAGGGGGAGCCCAAAGAGGATGAAGGTCCCACATCGATTGGAGAAAGGAACGAATGCTAGTGAGGACGCTTGGTTAAGGGTGTGGAAACCTTCATCTATCAGATGCCTTTTAAAGTCTTAAGGGGAAGCCCAAAGAGGACGAGAGTCGCACATTGATTGGAGAAAGGAACGAGTGCCAGCAAAGACGTTGGGTCAAGGGCGTGGAAACCTTCCCTTATTAAGGCATTTTAAAATCTTGAGGGGAAACTCATAGAGAACAATATCTGCTAGTCGATTGATCTGGGCTATTACATTTTATATTTAGTCATGTTCGAATTTTTCACTACAATAAAAATTTGATAGGAAAAAAACATATCAAGTAACTATAATTTAACATTTAATTTTGTCACACTTCTAATCTATTTTTATTTGATCATGATTCATATCAAATTTAAATAAAAGCTCTAACGATTCAAATTAAAAGATCCTTACAACCACATTCAAATAGTCATCGTCTTTTAAGTTACAATCAGAGTGATGTCTCTTAAATTTAGACCCTTTCATCCAAATTTAGAGAGGGTTTAACTATGATGGATACATAAGGTATATGAAACAAAATAAAGTTCGTAAAAGTTTAACTTCTAACATCATTAATAAAATTTTACGACCATTCAACTATGCCCGTAACACTTTTTCCAAGCTACAACGCGTGGTTAAACATCAAATTTCTATCAACATTGTCACATTCTTTCCTCTTTTTTCATCATCTCGTCTTAAAGTACATCGAAAGTTTAGAGCTGACTTGTTATCATGAGTGTTGAGCTCTCCAATCTACTGTATAATTGGTGTCACTGTCATCATCACTCAAAGAGTCGTCAAGGCTCGACTCTTTAGTAGGAATGTCGGGCTTGCCTCTACTTTGTTCTGCTGATTTTTTGTTCTTCAACTCCATTTTCTTCCTCTTCAACTTTTCCACTCTCTCCCTGTAGGCCCTGTCAACAGAAACCCAGAAGATTTAGTGCAACCAGGAATGAAGATCAGAAGAACGAGACGAGTTTTATCGTGCTACACTTACTTCTGCTCTAAGGTTTCAGCTTCCTCTATCATTTCAGCAGCATCGATCTACAGAACATTCCATAAATCCGAGTCGATATCATTGTTAAACTTACCGACGGGGAAACAAAAAGGAGCTAAGTAGTAGGGTGTTACCTCCTCCTCTTCCAAACGGTCATCCACCTCTTTCAAATCCTCTTGGATCAACTTTTCGAATTCCTTGTATTCATCTCTGATAATGAAGTATACACAATCAAGCTCCTATAGAATCCATGGCATAAGCTATAAAGAGTAAAGGAGCATGCACAACAACAATTAATTTCTGAAGAACAAGAAAGTTGCATATTTTTTGCATGGATTCAATAAGATCACTCCTTACACGCAATCGACCGACAACCATATTTGGAGTTCTCATCAATAACATTGTTGTCCGTTCTCTTATGTGTTTGTATAGAGATCCAAACATAGAATTATGGAAAAGTAGTAAAATTTGAATGGGAACCACATTAAATGGTCCAATACCATGCAATCCAGGGACCCGGACTGGTCGGAGAGTCCACGGCATTATTGAAGAAAATCGATGTTTATTTATTCAGCCATCAGAATCTTTAAAACTCATGTGGTATTGGAAAATGGCAGAAACAGTGAAAACATCAGATAATGTCAAACAAGACCAAGATATAGAATTTTTTACGACACATCCAATCATCAGTAGCCTATTTCCCAATATTATCTCCGGTTGGGATTTACAGCAAATCAAACAATGGAACAAATGAGCAATCAAATCAAATATAATATTGGGGGATAAAAATATGCAAACACCTTCTTTAAAAGCAAGGATGACACGAAATAGTATTGTTAGATAGAATAAAAGGATTACAAAAGCTTAACATACCAAATTAAACGTAACAAGTTTAAAGGCGCATACATAAGAAGAGGGAAGGACCTACTTGACATCAGGCTTCACAAGTTTTATGCCGTGCGCACGCAAATCAGCCTCCTTATCATCAAAGAAACCTTCAGGCAGAGCTCCCTTTATTTGCTTCCCCTCTGAACCACCATTCGTGGAAGATTTCTGACTAAGGTCACTGGCCTTTGCAATCACTTCTGACTGAGCGATGTTACCACTACGTGAATCTGGTTCGACGAACTTAATAGATTCCTTTCCTGGAAGGACACAAGGCAAATAAGGCATGTTGAAAAGTGATATCAGAATACCACAGATGCACTGAGTATAAGGGCGGAAATCAATTATACAAAAACTAAACACCAAATAAGATCTCAAGAATATCAAACACAAATTGGAACAAAGTCAACGCCAAATATTTAACCATTGACTAACTGGGTGTAGAGATTTCTTGACAAATTTGATCGTGACATAAAACAATTTGCAGCATTTACAGTCCAAATAATGTCTTAGTAACTCATTTTCCGCATATGTTTCCGTACAATGTCTTATTCCCATATCATTACATGTTGAGATGGATCCAACTGAGCCATGTTTTATTTTTAACCATAATAATAGTGACACCTATACTATCGTGTACATACATAAATATACATATTTGTTGTCATACATATATAAATAATATTTATGCACAACCATATATTTGTTCATAAAATAATATAAGTTCATATATCTAAAGATGCCTGGACATCATATATATTATTCAGGCCTACATGCATAATAACTATCTCATGCATGCCTATTTCCTTACCAGTTTTGAGCCTTTTGGCACTCTGATCGAAAAAATCTGGAGGAAGCACGGATGATGACTGACGTTTTGGTAACTCTGTTGATGTCCCAGTCGATGCTTTCTGCTCTCTCGAATCTATTGGTTTGCGGTCAGGGAGTTCAGTAGGGGCCTCGGCTTTAATATTGTTAACTCCAGACCTACCTGCTGCATTAGCTTTGAGATTATTTATTGCCTGTCATTTACAATAATGTCCCATTAGTAAATATTTGACCAAAAATCATCTCAAACTAGGTTGTATTAGGATTTAGGACTTTAAGATCCCTATCTACAGCAGGTAGAGGTGATGCATTGGAAACAGAAAAATGGAAACAAGGATATGCAAATAAATAAAATGAAGAAACAAATAAAAGAAAAGGTCGTATGGAGCATTCATCGTGTAGTGTACAGAACTATTTTTTTTTTAAAAACTTGGAGAAAGGGACCCGTGTGTGTTTCAATCAGCACAAAAAAACTATAGTCTATGGAATAAGGACGGCAATCCACCAACAATAAATTATAAGGAAATAACTGAACCTAGCAATTCATTGGAGTACCTGATCTTCCTTCTTACTAATATTCTAAACCTTAATATAATTCTCAGCAAAAAACTACAAATCAGTTCTCAGATAGATGTTCATCTCAGACAGAAAATATATTGGGACTTTAATTCGTCCAACAATAAGAGGGTTAATAACTTGATGTAGAAACAATTCACAGAAGCATCTCATGTAATTGCAAGCACAATTTGAGAACAAAATATTTGGAAACATAGACGAAAATGCTCGACCTTCAGCTGATATTAATCTACACATTTAGCACATAGTAGGTAAAGTGACCATGTTGGATAAAAAGGCAAGTTTTCTTCAGGTCTTTGTGGAGGGAAGAGACTCGATGCATATTAATCATCTTAAGTTCACAAAAGACATCACCCTCTTTACAAATAGTGACATTGGCAAACTCAACAACAGTAACATTCATGCTAATATTGAGCTTTTCAGGTCTCTTAAAGGTTTAAAGTGAGTATCTGCAGGACTACAATTGTGGGTATCAACATTGATGATGCAGATATGGCCGTGAATATCTTTTAATAAGATCTGAAAAAGTAGAACATTACCTCGTGATGTCTACGAGAAGACTGGTGTGCATCCCAGTAAGCCTCTGATTTCAAGACAATATCACACACCCTACAGACCGGTTGCTCCAGCTCATTGTACCTGCGCAAGTTAAAAATGATGAATCTTAAACTCATAAAATTTTCAACATGAAATACAACTAAATAATCCTGAACAATTAACAATAATATAATCTTCCTCAATGTTGGTAGGTTATATCATTGTCGAACATTTCTCTGACACCTTCTTATACAGAAAAAAATATAGAAATGACGCTACAAAAAATAGGAAAATTAAAACTGCAAGGAAAACTTGATACTGAGCTAGATGTAAAACTAATTTGAAAATTGCATATTCCATTAGAGCATATCATTTCCTATCGATAACTTCTTCCTGAGAATAACCGAATAGTCTACTACAGTGGACAAATCAAAGTCGGAAATAGAACAAAGAGACAAAATAGAAAAGAGAAATCCGTGTAGGACCTTGAAACTCCATATTCATCGATATTCACCTGACAAGAGGAGAATCGATGCGCTTATCCTTCTTCTGAGCATTCAATTTGGCGCGAAACAACGCCTTTCTCTTGGCTTGAGCATCCATTTGGTGTTCTTCCTCCCTCCTTGCAGACCTAGTCCAGAGTTTAATATCCCTCCGGCTTCAAGCCGAGTTCGTTCTTTCTCCCTTTTTGGTTCGGTAAATCCTGGGATAGCCCACGGCGTATACCCAGTAATTTTATTGACAGATTAATATGAGTCGTTCAATTTTCTCTAATTAATTTAGTTAGACTAAAATTAATAAAAAAAATTAAGAAAAAAAAAAAAAAAAAAACTCGACCTACTCGGTTCCAATGCTAGCTTTTCTACAGTAGCATTTAATTGATGGCTCGATCTTCTCGGAGGGAATGGAGCTTTATAAATTATTTCTCTCTATGTAGTCCACATTTTTACAAACATGTCTATTTCTTCGAGTCTTTTTTCGAGACAGTACTTTATACTGTTACGTCTTTCGTTTTGGTCGGAACTTACTTGTCAAAAAATTTCACGACGTTAGGATGGTTATAGTTATGACTGCCATTCACCGAGACTTTGGTCTACATGTTATCCGATCACCAGCCTACTTGACCCTCCCACAATAGGTATGCATAAAAAAAAGAAAAAAATTGTGAGTTTTGAGGAAAAAAAAAAAAACAATTCATTTAAAAAATATTCTTAAAACTCAAAAAAAAAAAAAAAAAATATATATATATATATATATATATATATATATATATATAGATATAGATATATATATTTATTTATTTATTTATTTTGAGGGCTTTCCTTTTACCCGTTCTTTCCACTCCCGATGATCAAATTTCAGTTCAATTTTCCAACTCTACGTGGGCTCTCGAGTCCATTGCAGGGATACATTCATCTTCGTCTTGCGCAGAGCTGAGGTCCCCAAGAACGCTCCAACAGACTGCGATTCGAATCAAAGAATAGCCAAATCAGCATCCATGTCTTTCCATATTCTTCACCTCCTCCTGTTTTTAACTTCTGTTCGTCTCTGTTTATCAGGTGCGTTAAAAGTGAAGGGCTATCAAATTTTTGTTTCAATGGCTTCTTATTGCTCGTTGACCATGAATGCCAATCAGTCTTGATGTCTTAAAAGTAATGTAACTAATGTGAATGGGTTACTTCCTTACATTTCGTAATCTGGGTAGTCATTAGCAGCTAAAGGGTGCGTTATTTGAAGTAATTAGATGCCATTTTGCTGCTTGACGTCTAAATTTCACCTCTGAAGGTTTTGTTTGCTAGGATGTTAGTTTTCTGCTTCTTTTCAAGTTCTTATTGCTTATACGAAGTTATGTTTAAACTAATAAGATTATATTCTATCCCCGCGAAGCTAATTATCTGGTTCATACGACAATATCACACATGGATGAAGGATAATTATGGGTTTAAGTAAAATTTATCCTTTCTATTATAACTTTATAAATTTTGGAGTGAGCATTTTGATGTTGACTATAGAGCATGAATCCTGACCTGTTATCATTTTCTGTAATGCATTCAACAGATGAACACTCAATGGAATCGGTTCCTGATCTTCAAAATTCAATGTACCTTGTAGTTGATGGTCATCCGTGCATTCGATTACTCAATCTCTCTGGAGAAATCGGTTGTTCAAGTAGGTTATTTTGCACTATACGTAGAAAATCTATTACCTTTGGAAATGCCAACGTAATCCTTAATGGTATGGAGGCGTCATTCATGTATTTTTACTATGTGTACCGCAGATCCTGGGCGAGAAAAGGTTGTAGTACCCATGATTAACTTCAAAGATGCTGATGAGATATTGCAACCGTCTGCAATTTTAGTTTCAATGGATGACATCTCGAGTTTCTTTGCTAGGTAGGTTTTAGATTTTTATATATACTCCCTAGCTTCATACATATTCTCGTTTCATTATAAGGATTATTTTCTAAACTTGGGTCTACAACATGTTCCAAGCCTCCCAATGAAAAATTATAAATAAGCGAAGAAGCATTCTCATCTACAAAAGAAAAAAAAAGAAAAGAAAAAAAAAAAAGAGAGATTTTGAGTGGAAAAATAACTCGGAAAATCAAGGTCTCCTTTGGGCCTCTTGTACTATAATCTATCACCACTAGTGATTGAATTCATATAAGCAGTCCTCAATTGCTATTTTCATTGCAAATTATATGAACCGTTTCTCCAGTGGGAAGATATAAATGATCTCTTCCTCCATTTTCTTCTCTGCTTATTAGAGTTGGAAGAAAACTATCTACTCAGGTAGATTTTTTTTTTGGAAACCTATTTCAGATTACAGGATGATTCCAATTTTGCAAGTAATGTTGGTGGTGTTTTAATCAAACCGGGGACTGAAATACAGAAAAGAACGAAAGGTAGAGTTCATTTATCTATTCAGGTTCTTTTCCCCCTTATTTCTTTTCTTTCCTTTTCTTTTTTTGTAGTTGTGTGTAATTCAGACATGCACGTCAATAACTTACGTGGTGATTTATTTTCCTTTGCAGGGTTTTCTCCTGCTCAAAAGTTTCCACAAGCTAAATTTGCTCCTTACCAAAAAATTGACTATGAATGGAACCCAATTGTATGTTTGAATTTTCTTGCTGAGTTTTTTATTTTTTTTAGGAGTGGTCAACCTTTAGAAGCTTTTTACTTCTGAACTCTTATTTTGTTCTCACTTATAAAGCTAAGCACCAAACTATTGATTGTTGGTTGATATCATATCCGCCATATGATTATTATGAGTTAATCTCAGCCTTCCATATATGAGTAGAAGCTTATAAGTATTTTGTTAGAAGTATTCAGCTTTTAGCTCCTTGGTGGAGCCTTTTTCACAAGGATTCCTCATGTAACTATAGCCTCTCCATGATTATTAGAATTGGAAGACCTCTTTGTAATAGTTTTCACTTTTGGGTTGGGGATTTCTCTATTTTTGTGTGGCGTTTTTATACAAGATATATCTTCTATGAAAAGATAAATAATAATAATAATTAGAAGCTGGTAAGAGTTTTGTCGGCCCATGAAGTCATTAGGGCTGATCTATGTTTAAATTTGGAGCTACTACTGACTCAAGGGTTTATCTTAACTGAGTCTGAATTCTGATTTTTCTTGAAAATCAGCCTCCATCGCATCACTTTGAAAAGAGGCTGAATTCTGTAATTACTATCTTGGTCTCATTTTTTAAGTTACAATTTCCTCCTGTAGTTCATGGGGACTAGTTTTGTGAGTTTATCTTTTTTACACCCTATACATTCTTTCATTTTTCTCAATGAGTGGCTTAGTTTCTTATGAAAAAAAAAAAAAAAAAACTTTGTTTTATCACAGGCTTTCATTTCTTCTTTGGCTTGACAATCTGTAGCATCTTACAATTTGCACTTGCAGGGATCTGGAGTTATGTGGAATCAATATAACTTTCCTGTTTTCTTAATATCTGAGAGCAGCATTTCCCCTGTACAGGAGGTAATTCTGATTCTTAATCACTCAAAACGTTCAATTGCCTTAAGATATTTCAATTACCATAAGGCTGTTTGGTTCAGTTGTTATATGCTTGTCTCTGGAAATCAATTTTTTATTTTGATTAATCTGATGGTTGCCATCAGACATTCCTTAGTCTTTCACATTGGTAAGATCATAATGTATTTTTACAGTTTTTTTTTAAATGGTTAGCAAAACTGAAATAAAAACAACCCAAAATAAAATGTAGAACCATTTATGAATAAGTGCATTTGTCATAGGGTTGAAACTCAATGATATTTTGCAATTATGTTTACATTATTTGCTAGCGGTGGGCTTGGGCTGCTACAATTGAAGAGATATTTTGTTCTTAAAAGATAATTATGCCAATACTTTTGAGCAGAAGAATTTATCTGTTGCACAATCGTACCACTTAATGCAGGCTGCTTCAAAAAATGTGAAGGACAAGAAAATTTACACGTCTAATGTTGCTGAATTTGATCTGGTGATGCAGGTACTTAGCTTCTGGTGTTACAAATGATTACATTTCAGTGATTTCACATCTTAAATGGAATCACACTTTGCAAAGTTCGTTTAATTCATTTTCTTTTTGTCTAGACAACCAAGGCTGGAACTCGTAATTCAATGTCTTGTTTGAAAGAAGAAACATGCCTTCCGTTAGGTGGATACAGGTTAAGTTTTATTTGATTTTTAGTTTTATTTTTGTCTCCACATAGTTTTACAATTTTATTCTGTTTAATTTGTTAAAAGAGATCAGTATCTTTACAGTGTCTGGTCGTCGCTTCCTCCAATCAATATTTCTTCAGATAAGTCTAAGCCCATCATTCTCACAGTAGCTTCAATGGACTCTGCGTCTTTCTTCCGTGATAAAAGCATTGGTGCCGACTCCCCCATCTCTGTATGATTTATGTTGAGCAAGTATATTAGTCATAAACCTTACCGTTTATTCTGCTACCTGTTAAAGTCTTTCTGGTACAATTTAGGGCCTGATTGCATTGCTGGCTTCGGTTGATGCACTTTCCCATGTGGATGGACTGGATGATCTTCATAAACAGGTTCTTATAGAAGCTATTTTCTTTGTATCCTATTGTACTGTATTTTTATTAGTAGCTATTTAACTCAAATGCAAATATTCTATAATCTTTTCATCTACATAATTGCATTTTAGATATAACTGTTATGTCTGACTATGTAGAATTTGAGATATAATTGCTATTTCTTGTTTTTATTGCCTTCTATTGATTGAGTTATTGGATTGTCTTATCTTATTTAATCTTAGTTACAACCTCTCGAAATTAATTTTGAAATGGAGAAAAAAAAACCCATTTTTCATTCCTACAAAGGACAATCAGAAACACAAATTGGTGGAGAAAAAATTACCGTGGTAATAGGTTTCTCGCCAACACAAGGAGTTCTAGCCACAGAAGGCCTACTTGAAAAATTCAGTAACGTTGGTGTTCAAAGACTGAATAGACCTACATATGATCATTATCCCTTTCTACTTTCCATGGGTTGCTGTAAATGGGGCCCTTCGCCCTTCCGGTTTGAGAACATGTGGCTCCATTTTGTTTGCAATGGTAGAGTATTGGTGGAAGAATACGCCCCTTCGTGGATGATCAGAGACGGTTTCATCAACAAACTTAAAAAACTAAAAGAAGTCTTAAAGAATTGGAACAAGGAGGTTTTTGGTTGTATCTCCACAAAAAGAAACCAATTACTTACTGAAATTGTCCTCCTTGATCAAATGGAGGAAACCGACTCTATTACACTAGTTCAACACACATATAAAAAGCTCATGAAAGCAGAACTTATTTCGTTGGCAGCAAAGGAAGAGCAATCTTAGAGAGAAAATGTAAAAAACGGTGGTCAAAGGAGGGTGTCATAAACCTCTAATTTTTCCATTGTATCATGCAAAGAAACAAAAGAGTACGGTCATGGAAATTCTATCCCCATAAGGCAGAAGTTTAGTAAATGAAGATGAAATTGTCTTAGAATTTATGTCCTTTTACACGTCCTTATATACAAAGGACAATGCCCTCTTTGAATTTTTCCACAATCTTGACTGGGATCCTATTGATCAACCCCCAGCTGCCTCCCTCAAGGTTATTTTCACCAAAGAAGAGGTGGGGAAGGTGATTCAGCATATTCGGGATTCGACAAAACTCCAAGACTGGATGGTTTTACCTCATAATTTTTATAAACCGTTGGAACTTTATGAGAGTTGATTTCATGAGAGTATTCCAATATTTTTTTCGAATCAGAGTTATTAATGAAAACTTAAATGAAACATACATTTGTCTGATCTCAAAGAAACTGGATGCCTGCACTGTTGCAGACTTTCGTCCCATAAGCCTTACGACCGGACTATATAAAATCATAGGAAGGATATTATCAGAACATCTTAAAAAGGTTCTACCTCTCACAATTACCGGGCAACAAACAACTTTTGTAGAGGGTGACGATGCATCTCTCATGGCAAACGAACTCATAGATGAATGAAAAAAAAACAAAAACAAAAACAAAAAGGTCTAGTCATTAAACTTGACATGGAAAAGGCCTTCGACAAGGTCGATTGAACTTTCCTTGAAAACATCCTTGTGACAAAAGGATTTGGCTCAAAATGGTGAAGGTGGATAAAAGGATGCATCTCGTCCACAAACTTCATCATCATCAATGGAAGATCAAGAGGGAAGATTATGCCACACGGGGTCTTCGACGAGGGGATCCACTATCCATTTACTTTTCATCATGGTAATGGACTGCCTCAGTCGCATACTGACAAAAGCAGAATACGAAGGGCAGATAAAAGGTTTTCAGATTGGTAACGAGGGCTTAAGCATCAACCACCTTCAGTTCGCGGACGATACAATCCTCTTTCTGACTTCGCAGATATCTCTTCCATAAAAGACGTGATCGAACAGTAAAAACCTTCGAAGGATTTTCTGGACAAAATATCAATCTCCAAAAAACAGAGATAATGGGCATCAATATTAACACAGATTATTAAAGAATTTGCTAGCATATATGATTGTAAAAATGGAGAATGACCGAATATTTACTAGGATTACCTCTAAAAGGAAACCACAAATATTTTTCCTCTTGAAAGACTATTATTGAAAAAATAGAAAGAAGGTTATCGACATGGATATCATGTTATACTTCAAAAGGTGGAAGACTCACCATAATACAAGCTACATTATCCAACCTCCCCACTTACTACATGTCTCTATTTGAAGTGCCACAAAAAGTGGTTTCAGATATAGAAAGATTATTGAGAAACTACTTGTCGAAAGATGGCCCACACCTTGTTCGATGGAAGATTATAAACCTCCCAACAGTAAAGGGAGGCCTTAGTCTTTTCTCGATAAAGAAGAAGAACAAATCTCTCATCGCCAAATGGATATGAAGATATCAGCACGAAGAAAAAGTGTTGTGGAGAAATCTTATAAAGGCTAACTATACTCCAACATCAAACAAAAATCAATCTCTTCCCTCTTCTGCAAAAGAGCCTTGGAAGTACATAAAGAAACATCAAAACCTCATCACCAACCGAACTTTTCATAGGGTAGGTGATGGAGGAAGCACATCATTTGGATCTACCCATGAATTGAAAACACCACGCCCATCAAGGATTTTGTAGAGAAGTGTGGTGTTCTCAATTCATGGGTCGGTCTAGAATGATGTGCTCCTTTCATCACCCACCATATGGCGAATTGGGTTGGTGATGAGGTTTTGATGTTTCTTTATATACTTTCAAGGCTCTTTTTGTAGATGATGAAGGAGATTGATTTAGTTTGATGTAGGAGTATTTAGCCTTTATAAGATTTCTCCTCAATACCTTTTCTTCGTGATGATATCTTCATATCTATTTGGCGAAGAGAGCTTTGTTCTTCTTTATCAAGAAAAGATCAAGGCCTCCTTTTCTGTTGGGAGGTTTATAATACTCCATCAAACAAGTTGTGGGCCATCTTTCTACAAGTAGTTTTTGAATAATCTTTCTACAAGTAGTTTTTGAATAATCTTTCTATATCTGAAACCACTTTTGTGGCATTTCAAATAGAGACATGTAGTAAGTGGGGAGTTTGGATAATGTGACTTGTATTAGGGCGAGTCTTTCGCCTTTTGCAGTATAACAGGATGACCATGTTGATAGCCTTCTTTCTCTTTTTTCAATAATAGTCTTCCAGAAGGAAAAAAATTTGTGGTTTCCTTTTAGAGGTAATCCTAGGTACATATTCGGTCATTCTCCCTTTTTACAACCATATATGCTAGCACTTTCTTCGATAATCTCTGTGCTTATAGTCTTCGAAGGTAGTAAATTTGTTTCAATGAAAGGTTTTTGGTCTTAGAATTACAGAGAATAAAGCCTGCTGGTAGTAGTTATTGTTGTTCGTCCTTTTTGTTTTATTTTACACACTTATTAGTGGTTCTATCCCTAAGATGCCCGAATTTATATGCTTATGTATCATTTTTTATATATATGTTTTAGCATTTATGAAATGTATTGGAGGTTTGATGATGCGTGGGATATAATCATCCCAAGCTCATATGCAGATTGTCTATAATTTGTATCCATTCTTTGGCTTCATTCTGATTGAATACATAGATCATGGTGCTTTAAGTCTTGTTTGCATCCTTTGCCTTTTCTTATTATTCAGTTGCTAATAGTTATTCGTGAATATCCAGCTTGTTTTTGTTGTCTTCACTGGAGAGTCTTGGGGCTACCTTGGTAGTAGGAGATTTTTGCTTGAACTTGATTTACAGTCCGATTCTGTCAGTGGCCTTAACAATACATTGATCGATACGGTATATTTCTGAACTTGTAAATTAGTGCTCCGAATTCTAGTTTTCTTGTACTCGTTTCAGTGTAGAATTATAGTCACTCTCTAAGAGAAAAATATATGTTTTCTACTTTTCTTGTTTGAGTGGCTTCCTAGTGCGTTACCATTGGAGAAATACATAATGGATGTAGGGAATCATCAGAAAATACTAAAACAATTGGTTTAATATGTGTACAGCTCTTTATGTTTTTGGTGGGTGGATATTTATCTTTGAAGCTTTTCTCTTTATTTTCAAAATTTGATTTGCTTAATTTGTTCTTCCCAATCGAGAAGATAAATATTTTCTTAGTCTAAACCAGTGCAAGAATAGGAAAATTGAAAATGCGTCGACTTATATTGAACAAAGAAAATTCAAGAAGTGCATGGTTTTCAAGCATCTGAAACCCTACCTATTATTGATGGTGTCTTGTTGCCGGGATAATTTATGTAAATTGGCAATTGCATGTGGGTGAGTGAAATACATTGACAATAAATTTTCCCCTCATATGAGGTAAGGAAAGTGATGCTACACAGGCTTCTGGTTGAGGAAAATAAGGACTTCATGCCGTCATATTTGAAGTGGTAAAGCATGGCATGCCCTTTGAATGACATGATACAGATTTGACATGATGTATGAAAAGTGATATATATTTTAGCTAGAGCTGCATTTATCTGGTTGTTTGTTGTTTTCCAGTGCGTGTGTGATCTTTCTTTTTGTTTTTGATACTTTAGATCCATTTTATTTAAGTTAATGATAAAGGGTTGAACTTATTGTGCTTTTACCTTTTCAATTTAGGTTTTCGAAATTGGCTCCGTTGGAAAGAAATCCAATGATGGATTTGGAAACTTCTTCGCTCACATGACAGAGGTAATGGTTTTTTTTCCTCTAAGCTGTTTTATTATTATTATTGTAAGGTTTCTCTATACTGTGAGACCTCCTATCATGCATACTTCCCAAAGGGTAAAAAGGGAATAGAATGATTTTTCTGTTAGGGTGGGAACCATTAGGATTGTGCGTTTGTGTACGGTCAGTGTGGGTAAGGTTTTTGTAGGGCTTGTGTTGCATGTGGCTGTCATGTTAAATTGGACATTTTATGTCTTCGGAGAGATTTCCAGCTCGCTCAATTAACTGGACTGTTTGAGTATTGTATTGCTTGTTTTCCCTAGTTGATTGCAATATCTTTGGCTGAAATAACCCATTGGTCATTGAAGAAATACAAATTGAACGGTGTTCGCTGTGTATTTAAGGTTATTTTGTGTTAAATACCAAACATACACATCTGAAATGTTGCTGCAACATTTAAAATCTTGTACTGTATGTTAGGCCTTTTGAGGGGATAATTGAACGTGGAGAATTGCAGAAATATTTTGAATTCCTTAAAATTACTGTCGTAATTGTTTTCTAATGTTTGAGTGAGAAGTTTGTAAGGTTAATATAACATCTAAAATATTGAGAAAATAATTCGAAAAACAAAGCAGCAGCTTTTATGGAATTTGAGAATCTTTATGACATTCTTAAATCCTCGAGAGTCTGAGACCATTATTTTTCTTCATAGATACTTGATCTATTTTGATATACTAGTTCGATATGATGCCCTAGTAATGTCATTAGCTATTCTGTTAGTATTTTATTATGCACGGAATAACAGTCATGTTCGATGAAAGATTTTATTTCAACCTATTCTTTTAGCAAGATATTGCTCCTGTAGGTTTCATCTTCCAAGAATGAGACATGGAACGCCTTGAAGCTTGCTCAAGAGTCGCTTCCATTTGAGAACATAAAAGTCTCACCAGCTAGTACTACAAATCCAGGGATACCACCATCTTCGTTGATGGCATTTCTAGCCAAGGTATTTTTCAACAACATACTTGATGCTACTATTTTCTTGCTCTCTATTGTTCAAACCTGCTGATTTTTTTATTGAAAAAAAAAATTAAAATAAGAAACGAATGGCACACAATTCAAGGTTTGAGACTAGAGTTTTGCGAAACAATTTCATTGATGTATAAAATTTATAAAAAGGATAATAATCCATGATGATTACGTAACACTTCTCCAATTGGTTGAAAGGGAAGCATAGCTATATGAAGTAAAGATATTAGACCGTGTACACCAAGAGAGATAAGCTGACAAGTTTATTTTGGTCCGTACAGAACTCGCAGGTCTCTGGGGTGGTATTAGAAGACTTTGATACTAGCTTTACCAATCAATTTTACCAGAGTCACCTCGACGATTTACGTAAGTTGCATTCTTTTCTTTCCTTCCTTTCCCATTTTATCGCTCATTGGCGATTGTTGTATAGCTGGTCCTATTTTTTCTTACTATTCATATTATTTTTCAATCCAGATAATATAAACTCATCAGCTATTGAAGCAGCTGCTTTACTTGTTGCCCGAACTCTTTACATTCTTGCAACCAACAAAAAGGAATTGAGTAGTTCTGCCCTGAATGCTATCAAATTGAACACCTCGTTGGTTGAAGAGCTTATAGGATGTCTCCTGAACTGTGACCCTGGCCTCTCTTGTGAGTTGGTGAAGAGATATATTTCTCCGACCAATGTCTGTCCAAACCATTATGTTGGTGTTATCCTCGATGAACCATCCTCTACTCCTTATCCTGGTTATGTTCACGATGTTTCAAGATTTGCTTGGAACTTTTTAGCTGACAGAACATCCATCCGTAAAGAGAATACTAGCTCTGTCTGTTCACAGAACTGTGATGACAAAAGTGAGGTGTGCATTGGAGCGGAGACTGGAAAGGGAACTTGTGTTGTATCAACTACCAGGTACCATCATATTTATAGCTAGACACAACTGATTTAGAATGGTGCATTGGTGGACACATGGCATACTTGGTCATTGCATCAAAACTAAAACAAAACAAAACAAAAAAAAAACTTAAATTAAGATAACTTAGAATATTTAAAACTGCAGGAGGCCTTGAGGAAGGATTGTCCTAGAGAGTATGTTGAAGCCTGTAATGTAGGAAAAAGTTATTTATTGAAGCTGACACAATGTGGCTGTCTCTTATAACTCGTGGATTTAAAAATCTTACTAATTTGAGATAGTTTTGCAGTCTCATGCATTCCATGGTTCAAAACTGCAAGCTACCTTGAATAATTTTTCGTAGTATAGAGGTTGTAAGTGGGTTGATTCGACTTGACTAAATTGACGTATGACTACGAATGGGAAGTCTGGAACGTCTACATTACAGATTGTTTGATTAGTTGTCCATGCTCTAATTGTTTTATTATTACTTTTTTTTGGGGGGGGGGGGGGGGGGGGGGGA
>NW_019268530.1:1733544-1735075 GCF_002738365.1 Cucurbita moschata
GGGGGGGGGGGGGGGGGGGGGGGGGGGGGGGGGGGGGGGGGGGGGGGGGGGGGGGGGGGGGGGGGGGGGGGGGGGGGGGGGGGGGGGGGGGGGGGGGGGGGGGGGGGGGGGGGGGGGGGGGGGGGGAGTAAAAAACAGGTTCAATATGTAACACTACTATGCAAGTTTGATAACAATATTTAAAAGTTTGATTAGTTGTACAACTGCCTTTCTTTGTTAAATATCTGTAGTTGTTTGCAACAGGTACGTTCCAGCATACTCAACACGATTGACGTTCGATTCTGGATCTTGGAATGTGCTTCCTCCGAATGCATCGGACCCAATGGGCGCCGTCGATCCTGTTTGGACAGAGAGCAACTGGAACACCATAGGACTCCGAATGTATACCGTCCAAGCTACTGCGTATGATCGTTTTGTCTTACTTGGAGGCATTACTACTACAATCTTGTCATACTTTGCAATAGTAGCCGTGCGAGGCTCCATTATGAAGGCCTTGAAGAAAGATTAACACAACATTTTAGGCAACTAAATGGAATTAGTAAATGAAAAGGCTGAGAAAGATGGGACACTGTATCAATATAGTTCAATCGTTTTTTCTCCGGAAGATTTTGGATGTAGTTGCAGAGGTGGTGTATTGTTTAATTTTGCAACCCTCTGCCTCCCGTTGGTGCAGGGCGGGATCTGATGCCATTGAAGCTTTGCATGTTAGTACGCAAATGATATGATTCTGTATAGCTTCTGTTTCCCGCTTGTAGTTAACCTTACATCAGGTGCAGCATCCACACATGGTTGCTTGCCTGATCGTTACCGAAAATCAAACGTCGAGTTGAAGACATTTCTGTATACTTGATTGAACAGTTTATTGGAATTGAAAATAGACAGATAATTGAACCATTCTTGTAATGACACAGGTTCACTGCTAGCAGATATTATCTTTTTTGGGCTTTCCATTTCGGACTTTCCCTCTTTAAAACACGGCTGCTTAAATTTCAGCTGTTTAGCCTTCTTCCCCTTCATAGTCTGGATATAGAATTGACAGCCTGTCCCTTTTCATTTTGAAAATGTAAGTTTTCAATATTTTCAATAATGATATCTTTTTCAATAATGATATCTAGTGATGCATACTCTTTTGGAAGTTATAGTTCTTGTTTTCTGAGCTATATGAGATTCTTTTAACGATGTTAAATAGGTTTTTGAAAATTTTAATTTTGAGTCTAGTAATTTTTTAAAATTGATCTCTTGGACAAAATTTAATTTATGTGTTGTGTTGAATGTGTTAAATTGATTGTTAATTTTTAAGTAGGGTAGGGATTTATTAACCACAAAATTGAGAATTATGAGAATTATGATGTAATAGATATTTGTAAAAAAGTTTAAGATTTTGAAATTTATTAGATATTTTTTAATTAAAAAATCCTATAAAACACAAAATTAAGAAAAGACAAATCAAGAATTAAATTGTTATTTAACTATTTAGAACACAATTTACTATTAACAACAACAACTAAAAAAAAAAAAAAAAAAAAAAAAA
>NW_019268530.1:1735255-1744019 GCF_002738365.1 Cucurbita moschata
AAAAAAAAAAAAAAAAAAAAAAAGATTATTACAATTGACTCAGCTGAGATTAACTAATTAAAGACATTAATCTCAAACCTTAGCCAAGATTTAAGAATGAAGGTATTTGAAAAAAGAGTAACTTTTGATTACCATAAAATTCAAATCCTTCCCCAAAATGAGCTAATACATAGTTTCTAGAAGACAACTGAATGAAAAATTCAAAGAAAGATGCATCATGGAATTCACTGGCTCGTCAAAATCTCTAACATTTCAAAAGCACAAATTAATCATACAATCAATAGTAACAGGGCTCCCAAGATCTATTTCCTTATCTTCATCTAACTCTGGGATACAAATTTCAGAGACACAATTTGTGTGAAGTAGCATAAACTCCAACTGACTCGGATATCAAAATTTATTGGTCGGTCAATCGTATAATCAGACATGAGTGATAAACAAAAATGCAGACAGGTTGTTACCAGAAAGACTTCTGGCTCAATAGATACAATCCTTGTAATGCTTGCACCTGAAAATTTCTGCACTGAGGATGCAATGGAACTTAACTACCAAGAACAATTTTGGCAGGAAATGAGCCTTGAGATGCTGAGAAATAGGAGAGCTAGTACCAGACCTATGCAAAATGCAGAGACCCAATGTTATAAATGTGATGGCCTAAAAAATTAAAATAACAGATGTGAAAAATATGAAATGTGCATCAATTAGTGATTATGGCAATTGTCTTGGTTAATATCTAGAACGATCGATGATGTATATCAATAATTAGTCTTCCACTCCCCCTAACTACAAATGTGGTAAATAGTCTTATTTGAGTCAATTAGTGATTATTACAATGATCTCACTTAATATCTTGATTAAACCCAGCAAAAGAAAATTTTACTCCTAAAAGAACATCGATAAGGAACTATATTAAGATGCTTGGTCAGTGAAGTCCGAGGAGCCAAAAGGAGAATTTAGACTACGATTATAAAGAGCAGCTTTAGATCAACACTATAACATCCCCGCAAAGCCTTACCTATGTTTATGCAGCCTGAGCCACAGGTTCAGATGAATCTGATGTATCCAGCCTGCAATTTACAGTGAAAATATTAAAAATTAGACCCACCAGGTCCTGACAGTATCCCAAAAGCAATTCATCAATTTATAAATCATTTAAAAAGAGAGAAGATCTCTGAACATATCAGTGTCGTGGAAATTCTTTAAAAACATTGGCTTGAAACCAATGTTTTAAAGGCTTTGAGGGATATGCTCTTATGTATTAGGAGAGGATTTTTAAATTTGAGTGATACGTCTCGTTACGATCATAAGAGACTTGTGCCCCCATGAAATACACAGAGGATTGGAGCCTCTACACCTTGAAATAGAATAATATTCATTTGTTCTCTATTCTTCAGAAATATTATAAGAGGTTTTTCCAATCCGTTAATAGAGAAGCATAACTATAGGAAGAGAAGTGGTTAGGCAATTTATACCAAGATACAGATTTATAAATATGATCTTGATTTTCTAACATACTATGAGTTAGGTAACTTAGACTATTACCACAAAGGTTAAAGACAAAATTTTAAAAAGTTGATTTTGTTATAACAATACTGAGTTTTAACAGATTTATTTCCCTGTTGTACCTTTATATAGTCATTATGTTTTATAATGCATAACTTCATCATTTTATGTTTTTTTTTAAAACTCAATTGAGGCTTCAGCTCCCCTGGTTCCTTAGAGGGAAAAAAAAAAAAAAAAAAGCCTTGAGCCCACGTTTAGCATTTGAAAACATTGATTGAAACTCTACATTAAATAAAGACTTCGAATAGAGTTCAGGAGCTACTTTTGTAATTTAAATTTGATAATCTATAGATTAGGTCTTTTGCAATCACAGTCTCGGCATAGCCAACTAGGAAGTCATTTTGCTACCTTCCAACTTTGGGTTTGAATTTCTTATTTCAGCAAAGTTCCCAAGACCTCAGATGTTACTAATAATAAATGATAATTATGACACGTCAAACAGGACTAGGAATCTTTAAGTAAATGAAGAAATGAAGAGAAGCGTAACTGGTCAGTGAAATCCTTCCATTCAGAAAGAATGATACATCATAAGATCACTATGACATATATGAGTAGTGTACCTTTCAATTCCTTCCCCGACTCCCACTCTTAGAAAGTTACCAATCTTCACTGGCGAACCCACTTCCTTGGACAGGTTATCCAACAATGTCTGAAAAATAGTTTCAACATATTTTTTAACTAAACTGGAGATCTAAGAAGCACATGTATCAAGAGTTCTATGACAAATATAAATATAAATCGCATGCTTGATATGTAATAATCCAGTCTTGGAAGAAATAGGCAATATACAATTTAACATTTACAAATGAAGTTCACACACATTTACAAATGAAGTTCACACACATTTACAATGAATTTGCAGCTTCTGAGATCTTTGTTCAAAGTGGACTCCTCCCCATTATTATTTGATAATTAATCGCTTAAATGTTCCTCCTTTAATCTTTCCTGTTTTGAATCCTACCTTATGAGCCCATCACCAAATCCGTCATGATTTTCAGAGAAAAAAAATGGCAATGTTCTGATATAGAATAATGGTCGTGTGTGTATAAAATAAAAAAGACACAGTTTTATACAGTTAGCCCTCTAGGACCTTTCCAATAAAAGTGGGACGACTGTGTTAATTTTCATTAGGTAAATGTTTATGTTCTTCAGTTGCCCTCAAACAATAAATTTAGATCTCGCAAGGTTTTCGAAGTAAAGCATAGCCAACCGATGAGTGAATGCACACTCAAACAGAAGATAGAAAAATAAGATTGGCCATATTCATCTGGATATAATTTATCTTCTCTTGAACATTAATAAAAGGTTTCCAGATTAGAAGTACAAATACAAACATGAGACATGGATATGACATGACATGGACACTATGAAATGTCATTTTAAAAAAATCTAGGGCATGGACATGATAAGGACATGTTTATTAAAATATATTTATTAATGTCATTTATTATTTTTTACACAAGAAGAGAATTCAAAGTCCATAAGTTTATACTTAACAAGTGTTCAGATGTGTCTAACAAATGGTGAACCTATACTGACTTTGTACAAATATTGTGCTAACAAGTGTTGGATATGTGTCCAACAAACGTCGGAGTTTGCAAGTGTTGGATATGGACACGCTATCTAGACTAAAGTGTCTGTGTTAACCAATAACTTCAAAGTATCTAATTTACATCGTACTCTTTTAGTAATCCATGGCAGTTAGCACAAAATAAAATGGGAATAACTTCAAAATCTATAAATTAACTAATATGGCATTCTACTTGGACATTAAATGTACCAATATAACCAATATTTAAAAGAACACGCAAAAAGGCACAAATTTGAAATCTCAAACAAAAGCATCAAAATTCAATATAATAAAACACACTCTCGCCATTCATTAGCAATACACTTGCAGACCATCTTTTTATTTGGGTTGATGATTAATTTTCAATATTATCAGCGTACTAGATTGATTCCTGAGAAAATATAAATTGAGAATATGATTGGCACCTCACCTTTATATTAATACTATCATTGACAATAAACTTTTGCTCCATAAGAACAACTTCTTCCA
This sequence comes from Cucurbita moschata, assembly GCF_002738365.1. Taxonomy (NCBI): domain Eukaryota; kingdom Viridiplantae; phylum Streptophyta; class Magnoliopsida; order Cucurbitales; family Cucurbitaceae; genus Cucurbita; species Cucurbita moschata. The sequence goes on from NW_019268530.1 coordinate 1,738,878, forward strand.
TGTACTTCCGTAACCGACCTTCAACCATTTTTTCTAGGGCCATTCCAGACTTGCCAGAAGTTTCAGCCTGACATATGATCCATTAATATAAATATAACATTAAACAATCATAAAAAATTATATGACTAAAATAAGAAATCAAATACCACAAACTAGTCAACATCAAAATTTATCAGTGAAAAAAACAACTGTAACAATGATAAGTCCAGGAAAAGAACGCAAACACCACCATCCAAAAAACAAAGTCTTTAAAATATCTTTTTGAAGAATAGACTACATTAAACGTGCCTAAAAGTTCAATGACCCATTAGAACTTTTTAAAATACAACTAATCAACGTAACCCTGTTAGCATAAAGGTAAATTTATAATTTAATAAAATATGTAACTCTGTATTTCGAGGATGGTTACTAGGAATTTCATTTGAAAGTAACCGCTGACTAGGGTTTATTTTTTCTGTCCATGAATTCATTTGAAGTTCCCATTGATGTGGGCGTGCCCCACATCGTCCCACCTTGTCTGAGTTCATAAATAAATAAACATAACAAATAGACACAAATTTGACGTGTTTTTTTGTGTTTAGTGCCAATTCACTGTCCTCAAGATCAAAATTTCATGACTTCTTTGTGCGTGTGCACTCAGTTTGTCAACTGGCTCCATTCTGAAGCAACAATAGATCACCAAACTGATCCAAATACAAATTCAATACAAATGACAGACAACTGATATCTTTTTCTCCTTCGAGAGTTTGCGTCCTTGGAGAAGTTTTTGCTTCTTCTCGTTTATCAATAAAAAGTGTGCATCTTGTTCTTAAAAAATGACAGATAACAGATATGTAATGTAATATTGAAATTGAAAAAGGGTGTGGGGGAAGGAAATAATGGATGGGAAAAGAAAATATCTTGAACAAGCAATAAACTAAAACTTAATAAATTCTACATGGTACACAGACCTGAGTCTGGAGAATTTCACGTTCGTTCTTTAATGCTTCAGAAGAAACAAGTTCCTTTGTCAAGAACAATGGCTTTGCAGCCACTATATGCATCGCTATTTCTGATCCAACACGTTGAAGAGCATCCGCCTGTAAACTACCACCCTCGACTTCAAGAGATAAAATTCCAGCAATTCGACCCAAACCTGAAAATTACACAAAATGACAGTTAAGACAAAAAATTTACCGAACTTAGTCAATACTAATCTTCCCATTTGCAAAATGTCATTTAATTTAAATAAAGAAAAATTTTCATCCTTAAGTCCCAATTGTCATTATGCACAATTTCTTTTATTTTTTAGGAAACCAAACCTTGATTGAGAAACATGAAAGAAAATATAACGGCATACAAAAAAAAAAAAAAAAAAAAAAAAAAAAAAAAAAAAAAAAAAAAAAAAAAAAAAAAANGAAGAAGAAGAAGAAGAAGCAAGCTCAACAAACAGTTAGTTTTAAAAGCTACACAAAGGGACTCTAGTCCAACAAAATCAAACCGAGATCATAATTACAAAAAGACCTAGTGACTGATGCCCATAAGGAGCCCTCCATTCATATTTATTATTATTATTTTTTTATAAGAGCCAATTTCATTGATGAGAGACATTTACAAGAGGGATGTATAATCCATGGTGTTTACAAAAGACCTTCCCAATTTGCAAGGAGGAAGGTATAACTATAGGAAGTAAAAATATTAGACCATTTACACCAAGATATAGTTTGGTAAACAACATTGTCGAAAAGTTTTATGTAGGTCTGTGTCTCTTCTGTAAATATTCTCTGATTTCTTTCTTTCCACAAATTCCAAAAGAAAGCCATGATGAGGTTTTTCCATAATAGGGCTTTTGCGTTCTTGAAAGAGTGGTATGTTCAGGCCATATCCAAAAAATTCTTTACCTCCCTAGGAAATGTGAGATGCCATCCGAACATATTGAGAATCGTTGTTTAGAAATTCTGAGCGTATGTGCATTGCATAAACAAGTGACTTTGTGATTCGTTTTCTTTCTTGCATAATGGACACCAATTTGGAGAGAGAGTGATGTAAGGCATTCTTTTTTGAAAATTTTCACCTGTGCTGAATGGTGTTCTAAGGCTAATGGAGCAAAATCTGCATTTATGTGGAATAAATGTGGAAGAATCAAAATTGATTCAGTTTGCCACAAGGCTTAGTTGTAAGGTTGAGTCAATGTCGTTTCTTTATCTTGGCCTTCCTCTTGGTGGATACCCCAAAAAGATCTCTTTTTGGCAGCCTGTTCTTGCCAAGATTCAAAAATAGATAAACAGATGGAAAAAATTCACCTTTATCAAGAGGTGGACGTTTGACTTTTAGCAACTCCTTTCTTTTTACTTCATTTTTTTTTTATGGTTTTTTTTCCGCTCCTCATTAGAGTTTGTATTTTGAGCAGCCTGTTCTTGCCAAGATTCAAAAATAGATAAACAGATGGAAAAAATTCACCTTTATCAAGAGGTGGACGTTTGACTTTTAGCAACTCCTTTCTTTTTACTTCATTTTTTTTTTATGGTTTTTTTTCCGCTCCTCATTAGAGTTTGTATTTTGAGCACTAGTCTTTTCATTTCCTTGATGAAAAGTTTGTCTCTTGTTTCAAAAAAGGACCTTTAATACCACCACTTGTCACCCACTTAAAAAGATGTTGGTCATATCGACTTACTATAACCTAGTGCCACAAAACATTAGGCTCTGTAAAAGAACTGCCACAACCACTTGCCCAACAAGGCCTCGTTATGTAATCTTAGGCACCCAATCCTTGGACCTCCTAGCTCCACAGGCATACCACCCCCTCCCACTCCACTAGATCAGATCCACCCCCCTCATCCACACACTAAACGCTCGAGAAAATTATATAAGAAAAGAAGGCTAGAAGCCACTCCAAGCATTCATAAAATGACCGCCATTGGTGTTAAATGCAAAAGCATGCACCATTCAAGATATGTTTAATGCTTTTCAAAGCCGAAAAACCTGAATGCCAGTCACCCAAGGAAACAAATATTCCATCTCTAAAGCAGGACAAGACAGTTCAAGTACCTGGTTGAGGACTTGTATGGAGGTATGTAGAAATAACACCACTTGAAGATGCAGACATCAAAAAACCTCGTCTTAGCTTAATATTCTCTCCCATGATGCCTGCCACTTCAGTAACTGCATTAAGAGCTGTTGTTTCTCCATTAATTTTTGGGTGTTCAAGATTTAATTTCATTCCCTGACAAGCGGAAAGAATTACATTACAAATATAGATTAGATATTCTAAATAAGGTTTATTCAACTCTGATTCAATTAGAAATGTATAAAAACCGAAAGATATCTATTTGCATTTGATTTTAATCGAACTTACAAGAATATTATCCAAGTTTTTCAATGGAGCACAGTCCAAATTAGAGAAACGATAATACCCATTTACACCTGGTTTTAAGCACTCAAAAGGGAAACGATTATTTATGAGAAAAAATAGACGGGGACATTGTTTTGAGTATAGCTATCAGCTCTCCATACCACATCTACATAAGGCATCGTCAGAGAATTACAGCAGTTCACAGCATAGCAATCAAGAACATAAAAAAGAGACCTAAGTAGACTCAGCATCTCCAGTCTAATGATCCTCCCCAATTCGTCTTATTTTGATTAATGAATTTTTCCTTTCTTATAAAAAAAAAAAAAAAATTCCTCCTAGAGTTGAATGTGAATGTTATCCTTTACCGAGAAATTAATAAACTAAGGAGACAACGGAAAATACCTTTTCAAGGGCTCCTAAACTGTGATATCTAATCAATGCCACTCATGTTTTCTAGTTTTCACTCATCATTACTTGCATCCATACAATAGGAGACCAAGTTACAAGAATTCAAGCGAAATAATTTTGACAAACATATTACCTCCAATTGCTCTAGACCAACAGGAAATGTCCCAGAAACGTTATGAGACGAGCTTTCAGACAACAATGCTTGCCTTGCTAAAGATAGGGCCTGGATAAAAATTATACGATATCTTATAAGCAAAAGAACAAGGCTTCCTGAATAAAAAAAAAAAAACTATACAAGTTCGTACAATCTGCAAACGATTGTTTACATGCATAGAAATTCACACGTATTCAAATTGAAATGTTGCATAAAAATGAAGGCGAAATGAAAAAATTACCAAGTATTGAAAAATCTCGTTCCTAGCAACAAAGTCAGTCTCGCAATTAAGTTCAATAACAACAGCTTTGGTTTCATTTTGAGCCAAGGCAAGTAGACCTTCAGCGGCAGTTCGAGAAGATTTTTTCAGGGCCAGAACCTTTCCTCTTTTTCTCAGTTCCGTTTGTGCCGCTTCTGTAAATCCAAGTAATTAACTTTCAACATTATATATCTGCAAATGAAACTGAAAGCAAAAGAAAGCTTCAGAAACTATCACGATGCCTTACCAATATTCCAATTGCAATCAATAAGAGCAGCCTTGACATCTTTAATAGGTGCACTAGTTCTTTCTCTCAGCTGCTTTATGAGACTCATCTGGTCCGAGACAGCAGGAGTTTCGACACTAAATCTTCTCAAGAGACTAAGTCTCGAACTAAGAGCAGAAGTAGCATCCTGAGTGTAAGGAACTGAACCTCCATATTGAACGCCTTTAACAACAAACGCTCTAGTAGTAGTAGAACTGGAAAATCCATGCCGACTCGCATTATTCAACAGCCGATTAGAAATCACAAATCCAAGGGAACGTTTTGCAGCTCTACAAAACGCCATTCCAGCATTCAGAGCTTTTTCTGAGAGCAGTAAAACAAAAATGATTATAGAGGAGAAAACTTAGCATCAAAGTATCAAAATAGACGAGAAAGAAATCCGAAATGGTTTCCAAATAGCAAAATCAAAGAAAAATGTAATAAGAGGTTAATCACAGAGAGGTTTAAGCTTTGAATTGAATATGAAGGCTACAATGGAGAAAGTGGGAACCAAGCCTGACCGTTTCACAGGACGGGAAGATGAATGGAGATGGCGCGCGACTGGTTAATTCAACAAACAGTGATACAAACTATATATTTTCCAGTTTTCAGCTTGTTTCAAGCGATGCACAGGAGCTTGAAGGAGTGACTTTTTTTTTTTTTTTTTTTTTTTTTTTTTTTTTTTTTTTTTTTTTTTTTTTTTTTTTTTTTTTTTTTTTTTTTTT
>NW_019268530.1:1744060-1767855 GCF_002738365.1 Cucurbita moschata
TTTTTTTTTTTTTTTTTTTTTTTTTTTTTTTTGAAGCAAATGGAAATGGAATCATCACATTGTAGAATAGGGATCATAGCGGTTGTTGATTGGGCTTGACTCAAGCGTTTTGGGCCTGCAAGATTCAGTTGATTGGGCTTGACCCAATCGTTTTGGGCCTTCAATATTTCGCTGATTGGTCTTGGCCCAAGCGTTTTGGGCCTGCACTATTTCCCTTATTGGGCTTGACCCAAGCATTTAAGGCCTGCAAGATTTCGTTGATTGGGCTTGACCCAATCGTTTTGGGTCTGCAAGATTTCGATGATTGGGCTTGGCTCAAGAGTTTTGGGCCTGCACTATTTCGCTGGTTGGGCTTGACCCAAGCGTTTTGGGCCAGCAAGATTTCGCTGATTGGGCTTGACCCAATCGTTTTGGGCCTACAATATTTTCACTGATTGGGCTTGGCCCAAGAGTTTTGGGCCTGCACTATTTCGCTGATTGGGCTTGACCCAAGCGTTTTGGGCCTGCAAGATTTCGCTGATTGGGCTTGGCCCAAGAGTTTTGGGCCTGCACTATTTCCTGATTGGGCTTGACCCAAGTGTTTTGGGCCTGCAAGATTCCATTGATTGGGCTTGACCCAACCTTTTTGGGCCTGCAATATTTTGCTGATTAGGCTTGGCCCCAAGCATTTTGGGCCTGCACTATTTCGCTGATTGGGCTTGACCCAAGTGTTTTGGGCCGGCAATATTTCAATTGAAGATTTTCTCTAGGCCTTTCGTACCAATACGAGCATAGTTCGTTGGATAAATAAGTATTTACGGTTTAAAAAGTCTATAATTTAATTCTTTCGAGAAATTATTATATATATATATATATATATATATATATATATATATATATATAAAATGATTTAGTTTGCTAATAAGTTAAGGAACAACGATAAAAGAAATTTGATGGTCGGGTTGGTGAATTTCTAAGCGATTCGAAATTTATAAGCTACAATAGATCACGATTGAAGTAATTCTCAGTTAAGTGAGACACGGGTCAAAATGTCGAATAAAAAGGTACATTAAGCAAATAAGGGATAATAATAAATAATTTTAGAAATTTATTTTTCAAATAAAATTACTTTGAAGTTAATCTCATCTTATTATTATTATTTTTTTTTTCAAAGAACAAAACAACCTTAATATTATATTATATTTGCAAAAAAAAAATCCCAAAATTGACGCCTTATCACCAGATCGATCCACCGTCCGCTGTGATCGCCTCCGTGTCGTACCAACCAAGGTTCTTCCGATTCAATTCCACTTCTTAGATTCCTATTAGGATTTTCTATTTTTCTTCCATTTTTCCGATCATGGCTGCGATTCGATTGACGCCGGAAGATGCCGAGCTGTTGCATCAGGCTCGGGCAGCCCCATCTGCTGTCGACCTGGTCTCCGACGACGACCGATCAGTGGCCGCTGACTCTTGGTCCATCAAGAGCGAGTACGGAAGCACCCTCGACGATGACCAGCGTAATGCCGACGCGGCTGAGGCTCTTTCTGCTGGGAATTTGCGTGCCGCTTCCGATTACAGGTATGGCGTGGTTAATTCTTTTGAATTGTGTGAATCTTACTGAAAATAGTTGAAACGCAGTTCGTTTGAAACGTTGCTTCTGTTTGGAAGTTGGTTATTTGGTGTTTTGGTTTCTCTTTAGGATTGATTCCCAAAGCATTCAATGCTCGTGTTATTCTCGTTGATTTCTGAAATAAATGAATATGGTTCCACGGCGCAATTCATGTAGATTACGTTTTCTCTTACGCTTATATTATATTCCTGATGGTGCGAGTGGATCCTCATTTCTCCAGTCTCTTGCCCGTTCTTTCCTCAGTATCATAGACGTCGGGTGGATCTCATATATTGTTTTTCCCTTTAGCTCTTCAATCTGTAAGTGCAGTAGAACTGTTGTAGTTGTGTCCTTTTCTCTTTGCTTAGAGATTAGATCTATGTTTCAATACGTTTACCCGTAACTCGTGTAACAATCACTACATGCTTAGAGACCATCGTGGGTTGGCCTGCCAATGACTTAAAGGTAGTGGGTTCAAACCATGGTGTTCATACCTAATATCCTATAAATTTCCTTAGTAACTAAATTTCGTAGGATCAAAGGCTATCATATAAGGTTAGTCAAGGTACACATGAGTAAATCCAGTCACTCATAGATATCTATGAAAATTTTGCTTAGAATCTCTGTGATGCACAGGGGAGTAGAGTATTTCGTTCTTAACTACTTGACCAGATTAAGAATTAATAATATTATTAACCTGGTATAATGAGATTCAAAAAATGGCCATATTTTCATTCTAAATAAAACTTGTTTCATCTTTCAGTTCTGACAAGGATGAAATAGAAGCAGATACAGAAGCCGTGTCATCAATGCTTGGTCTCCAAAGCTACTGGGATTCTCAATATGCTGATGAATTGACAAATTTCCGTGAACATGGTCATGTTGGTGAAGTCTGGTAAGTAAGAATTTCTTAAGGTATCTTGTTTTCTATTATTCTTGTAATATCATTATGTCATTGGTATTATGACAAAAGATGTAATCAGCAGTTCGCTGCACTTCATTTTTGTGTATGTTTTTTGGCCTTCTATATTATTCAACTATGATCATATTCTCTAACCACTTTCCTCGTCAATGTACTATATGTTAGTACTCTCTGTGTACTGCTGTAGTTCCGTTGAGAGATTGAAGAACTGTTCATGGACTATTTACTTTTTGAGCAGGATATTAGTTACTAGTGATTCAAAGGATGATTATACCTGATTATTATTCTCAATAATTCATCTTGAGGACTATGTTTTTTTTGTAAATTCAATTTGGTTTGTTAAACTTGATTCACAAGTTAAACTTCAATGATAAAAAAAAAAAAAGTTAATTTTGATTGCTGGGTAGAATAAGAGAGATACTAGACTTTTATTTATCTAGTTTTCTATTTTTATACTTCTTTCATTCTTCAGGTTTGGATCCGAAGTTATGGAAACTGTTGCTTCTTGGACAAAAAGTTTGTGTTCTGATGTTTCTCAAGGTCAGTTTCCCAATCAAGCTGACGATGCAAAGTCACAGAATGTTGAACAGGATTTCAAATTCTTGGATGGTTGGAGTGTACTTGATATTGGGACGGGAAATGGTTTGCTGCTTCAAGAATTTGCTAAGGAGGGGTATGTTTTGATGTGCCTTTTGATTCTTGCTAACCTTTAAGAGAAGCGTTTTCTTTTTCTCTTATGTCTTATTTCAACTGGATAGGTATTAGTTTGGGTTAATAAATTGAGTAGGTGAAAGGATATTGTTGGGATATTTTCTCTCTGTTTTAAATATGGAAATATATTTTTGATGATAGATCCTTTTTCTCTTGTTGACTTTCTCCGTTGGAGGCAAAAATCCGAAGTGAAGTGAGCAAAAGAAAAGGGCGCTTTTCTTTTCACTCCTCTTTTTTCTCCATTGGTTGAAAGGTTCAAAGAGATGCAGCCATTGATTGGCACACTAGTTGATAATGATGGAGATATTATATTTGGCCATAGAGATCTAAAGCTTGATGCTTTATACATGTCTTGTAAAAGATCTAATCCCTTTTTTAAGTATACATTGGCATTTGATCAAAGGAGTTATGACAATTTGGAATTTCCCTCTTTCAATGAAAGAGGAACGTGGTCTAATGTTACTCTCTCTAATCCATGTATCTTCTAAATTTGAGAATGACAACCAATTAACAGACCTATCTTTCATATTTGACCAGTTATATGAACTCTGGGGGAATATCCACTAACCTAAGATTGTCAAAAAAATATAGTTTTTTTTATATAAGAAACTAAGCTTTCGGGGAGAAATATGATAGAATGACGGCCTAGAAAAATAGTCAACACAAAAGGAGCCCAAATTGAGAAAAAGGACCTCCAACCTAAAAGAATAACGCCTTCCTGATTATGAAAGGCCTTTATGGTAACCACCCATATGGAGGTGTTGAACCTAAATAACTTCCAGACTTGCTGCATATGCTTTTCTTGGAGGGCTTTCTCTTGAAGGAGAAGTTTAGTTACTTTGGTTAAACTTTATATATGGATCTTTTGGAATGAAAGAAACAGAAGTGAGCTCTCGCGACAGGGAGAACGAGATAGATTCTTAGAGTGTGTGGGCAGCATTTGTGGCAAGCCACTTCAGGGTTAATCTAGGTGATTAAGACTTTTGCACACAACTAGAAGGTTATATGTTCCCAATTATCCAGTGTTGTTAAGTACTAGGCTCTAGTTTTGAACTCAATTTAATCATTAAGGATATAAGATTTTAGTTACTAACGGATGAACAATCTCACAATTGCATCAGTACTTACTGATTGTCATCTTGCATTTGCTTGCAGATTCTCCAATTTGACAGGAACTGACTACAGTGAAGGGGCGATAGATCTTGCTAGAAGTCTTGCAGAGCGAAATGGCTTTTCCAATATTAACTTTTTGGTATGACTTGCCACGCAGATATTTTGATTACCGAACTTATTCAAAATCTTTTCAGATCTCCTTACCTCTCTCTTGGATGTGCTTTGATACATAGTTCCCTTCAACCCACTAAATTGGTGGTGTTTCTGGACTGTGGGAATTTTAAGAAAATGAAAAGGTTTGGTGAACGACATTGTCACATTTTTACTGGGGCTGTATATGACTTGTGTGGCACATATGATGTGAGTAGTCATTGTCGATCTTGAGATTAGGTGGCCTTATTGGGTCGAATTAGATTAATAATTTTTTGAAGGGTAAATTATATTTTTTTACCATAAATCTTGTCTATCTTTGTGTCTATTTGATCGTTTTAAGTTTTCAAATCTTAGTTTTTTAAATTCTTGGTTTTGAGAATTAGATCTAAATGGACTTACTGTTGGCTGTTTTTCTCAGGTAAGGGACAGTAATTGATGCATATTGACGAATTTTATTTGGGAGACAGATTGGGCATGATTAGTCCATTTCTTAAATCCATCCAATTGTTTGTCAGATTATGTTGCATCTAAGTATCAAGAAATGATTGTTAGATCTGTATTTCGTCAACCATAGGTAGCAAACATGATTTGAAGTCTTAGAGATGATAATCGAAACTTTCGGAAGTTCAGTAAATAAAATGAACGAAGTACGTATTAGATAAATGGTTATAGTTGTTAAATGCCCTTGGTTATATTAATTGGTTTGATGCCTTTATGAGCTATATAATTGAGTTATTAAAATTTTCTCGATCAAGCACGGTAGGGTGTAGTTTGAAGTTTTTAGCAGTGTAAACATAAACATAAGATTATCTGCAGATTCGAAAAGCAAATGGAAGCAGAAAATTTTACAAGCAGGAAAGTTACAAACTAGTTTGCTAGCAACCGTCTTAGAATTATTCAACTCATCCCTTGTGCTACTCCTATTTGTTGAACGTGTCTTATTTCAAGGGTATTAGTAAGGACATATATGTTGAAATTTTACTTCAGTGATTCATGAATAGTCAGAAAACAGTAGATCGTTTATTTGTTATGTAGAAATATTTTATAACTTAGTTTATGCCTGATGTAATGCAATCATCCTAATTGCATTGTTTTACATGGCTTAGGTTGATGATGTTCTTGAGACAAAGTTGGAAGGGAAATTTCAACTCATTGTGGATAAAGGAACTTTAGATGCAATTGGATTGCACCCAGATGGTCCTATTAAAAGGTAACGATAAGCAAGTATAATCCTCCTCTAATGCTGTTGTATCTGGACTGTTTCTCATTGGATCGGTGCTCGCTCGCATAGCTCATGGGCGGCATATGCTCGAAAATAAATAGATAATTGGTGATTTTCAAGTTTCAGTTCTATAGACATTACTGATAAATGGTCGAAGTAATTGGAAATTTTTGTTTCCTTTTTACTGTTTCCAGGATCATGTATTGGGAATCTGTATCGAAACTAGTGGCGTCGGGCGGGTTACTGGTAAGGCTTTTCTTTTCCCTCTCCCACTGCTCTGGCTGAAAAAAGAAATTTGTACTTCATGCTAAACCACCATGAGCTATCCTAATGTGTTCGTGGGACACATGACAAACTAAAAGTATTTTTGAGTTTGAAACCTACGGCCAACTATTTAAATTTTTGTAATTTTATTAGTCTTCCAACATTCAAATATTTGAGCATGTGAGAGTAATGAAATGCTTGCGAGCTGCCTGAACACTTCCTACCATCATTTTTTAAAAATTACATCGCATGTTCTTTGGCAAATTCGATATTTCATTCTCTTAGAGCTAGTGCATAGACATTGCATCTGCCCTTTGCTGAACTGCAATGCAACTAGAACCGACTCCCGGTAATTTCTGTAGGTGATCACTTCCTGCAACAGTACAAAAGATGAACTTATGCAAGAAGTTGAGAACTTTAATCAAAGAACGGTTGGTTCCGCAGCAGAACCCGAGTCGTCTGATGGAACACAAAGAGAACTGCCTACATTTCAGTACCTCAGTCATGTTCGTACGTACCCGACATTCACCTTTGGAGGATCTGTGGGATCTCGCGTTACCACTGTGGCGTTTCTTAGGAAATGATCGTGTTCGATGTCATCTTGGATCTGTTATGTATGTTACGCCAATTTATGGATTTGTAGTGTTTGAGCCTACCACTGTTCGCCCCCGAAGAGTCGGTGTTTTTTTCTTTTTCTTTCTTTCTTTTTTCTTTTTTCTGCTCGAAAAGACTTCGTTTGTCGTAACTTTTGAACCATTTTGAGGCTTTTTTTAGCTTCTTCTTAGGGAACTGATGTAATTACAGTGGGGAGTAAAGTGAAAATGACTGAATTACAGGTTCATGTTAGTGTGATATTGAGATCCCAATGTCTTTTTCAGGATTTCAATGGACGAGTTTAAACTAAATTCGTCAGGACATGAATCGCTGAACCTACAAGTTGCCATTGATGTTCTATTACTTTGCTTATCAACTCATTCACAAACTAAATTCATTTATTTCTCATTTAATTACTTCAAAACATTCATTTATTCTCTTGTCAATTGCTTTTATTGTGCTGTGTTAAAGTGAGAGAGGTGCAATATTATAGTTTAGTTCTTCGACTTATATGAATTATACCGTGTTTAATGATCTATTAGATTCGTATTTATTTGATTTTTAAACTTTGAAAAGTGATTAATAGACGTTTATATTTAATATCTTATAATTAAAAAAAAAAAAAAAACATATTAAAACGAGAAAAAGATAGAAACTCACACCATTAGTCCTAGATATTTTTATAAGCTTTTTTAAGTGATAAATTGATTTTTTTTTTTTTTTCTCTCGATCATTTTGAGTTTTCTTATTGTGAATTTTTTAAAGAAAAATAAAAAGAGAAACTTAAATTTAAATGTTCTAGTATTTTGTATAAAATCATTCTACATTTTATGGCTCATTACCCTTTTCTGTCGATCTAATTATCGAATATGCAACCATAAATAACTCATATATTAGTTTAGAGGTATTTAAAAAATTGTAACTTACATCACAAATCTATTAGATCAATTTTGACACCAATAAACTTATAGGTATAGTTAAGCTAACTTAGACATATTCAATTGAGGTCAAAATTCTCACCTCCATGCGTTATTAAACTTACAACGTAGTAGATGTGTTGCCGATAGAGACTAAATAAAAATATACATCGAAATTCACACAACATTTTTTTTAAAGGTAGGATGAAGGCATATGGTCTACAATACACATATCTCACAGATTTACTACATTCTTGAATTTGACTTGTAAGGTCAGTCATAATATTTGTCATCAATGACAAATATGAAATAGATGAATGTAGTTATCATCCTCCATACAATACACATTCTTAATGTAAGCACAATAACGAACCCCGAACCCGAGCAATTGTATTCTAAAAAACAAAAGAAAATTGCTCATACCTAAGCAGGCATACAACAGGTACAACGAGCACAAGCAACGCTTCATTCGTTCGAAGTTGCAAATTCATTTGGAGCAGTTCCTCCATCTGTGTGAATAAACATACCACGATCATATTAGAATATAGTTTATTTAGACCTTAAAAATTTTCTAATAGGCTCCTAAAATCATTTAACATTTACATCAACATACAGCTTGAAATCAACTGGCTGTGTAATCCTTATATAATATAGTTAACAAGCCACATAGAGGTTAAACTAAGAACCCAACAATCAATTCCTGTTAGACAATTAAAAGTTCAAGCACAAAATTTTAAAGTTCAAGGACCTATCGAGATTGATCGTTTTAGTTAAAGCTTGAATAGGTGAGTATACCTTCACCATCTGATGGAGCATAAGGAGACTTCCGGTATCGAGTTTGCTGTTGTGTTGGCTATGCAAGAGGAAAAAAAAAATAGCAATCACATAAGTCCTACTCCTACTTGATGATAGTAATTATAATAAAAATAAAAATAAAAAAGGCAACAAAAAAATTACCAGACTAACAAATCGTTTCACAATATTTGTATAGATGCCTTGTTAAAGTACTGGGTTATGCTTGAATTTAAGCAAAAATAGTAGCAGATATGGTAATGGCAGCACCATCCTTCCATGGATTAAAGCCATGTCTACTATTATAATTATTCATGAATGGAGGTAATGAAGTTTCACTTTTAACATTCTAAATTTCTCCAAGAAAAAAAATCAAGCAAAGAGTTACCAAACAAAAGTGTCACATTCTATTATAACTACTAGATACTAAATTTGGAAATTTGAGAATTTGAAATTAAAACTGTTATGCCCTAATCTTTTATTCAAGAGGTCAAGGTCTAAATTTTGAGAAATACAACCACTCTGTTCAGTGCATGTGTTCAAGATCTCAACCCTAAAATAATATCAAAGGTTGCATACCTGAGACAAAATCAGTAAGCACATCATTTACCAACCTGTAATTTTGGCCGAAGGGCTTCTAAAGGTCCTTTAGGCTTCTCAACTCCTTGCTGCCATTAGCAAAAATATGGAGGATATATTAGCCAATAGGTGAAGTTAAGCAAACCAATTTCGAGATCAGTAAAAATGGTGTTACGAGCCATAAAATATAAATACCTTTCCCAATGCCCAATCAGCAGAATCAAAATAAGCACGTTCATGATCCTGAAGATGAGATTCAAAAGCTTTAGACATCCATATGGAAGAATGCATGGATTTCATTGAAAATCATACTGAAAGAATGCATAATTTTTTACAAGAAACAAATCACCTTAGAAATGAGTGGTGGCTTCTTGGGAACAATCCCTCCATATTTTTTCTTTATAACTTCCTCCTGTAGAGAAAATTAGTTATCAACTTCTACAAATCGAAAATGCATATGTATGAAGTCACGAACCTCCTTCCGAGAGGAAGACAGAGATTCTAGAGATCCAACATGTCCATCTCTGTCCACTCGTCCAGTCTCTTTGATATGCTCAGACATGATGAACTAGGCAAGCTCAAATAGTTATAAAATTGCAGCCTGCAGGTAAAGTTCATCGAATCATTAGTTCGAAGTCAGGGGAAAATGAATTGGAAGTGTCTTTCAATCAATCTTCAAGAAAGCTAAAGATCAATTCAAGAGCTAGCTGCAATACATAGATGGCAACCATCAGCGCTCTATATTCATTATCAGACAGACAAAAATCAGATATAAAACAAGAGAATATTTCATCGATAGAAAGCATAACATCTAATATCAGAAACAGGATGTTCTACCACTCAACTTATGCAGAGTACATGATTCAAGAATTGTAAGGAAAAGAAATACAAAGAACTACACTGTTCACTCCTTTCTCCATTGATCCATTTTTAATCATTAACTTTAGAACTAAGAAGAATAAGATCTTACTTTCTCCACAAGATTGAACACGTATCACAAAAACAATTCTCCTTCCTAGTCCCCAATCACCGACTGAGACCACAGCTAAACCAGACACAATTACTACAAACCTCCAGCGATATAACACAGTGCAGTCGATTACTGAGCAATACATATCGCACAGCCATTATCTAATTCCAGTGATTTCTTCACTGAATTCCATTAAAATCAGAAATGCATCTACGAATCAATCTAACAACAAGATAGGAAAAAGAGGAGAGAAATGCATCTACGAAGCTTACTATGGAGCGTATTGCAATGGAGAGGGAGGAGGAGGATTGAAGAGCGAAAGAAGGATTCGATATAAGAATACCTTTGAGCTGCAAAATGGCGAGGTGGATGAAGACGATGATCTGATCTGCTCGAACCACAGATCCAAATTATTTGTTTTTGTCTTGTTTTGTTTGTTATTATTATTATTATTATTATTTTAATTTTCTCTTCTTGCTGAAAGTACAGGCAAATTCACATGTACATTCGTGAGCTACTTTGAACACAATAGTGAATTTGACTTCTTTTTACTTTTTACTTTTTACAGATAAACCAGTAAAAATATTATTTCCTTGCTTGAAAATGGTATTCTAATATTCTTACTATTTTTACTTTTAGGACACACAATGCCTAACGCTTAAAAGTTTAAATAAGTCTAAAAATATTATTACTTACGGAAATAATACAAAGTTAAGAATGAGAAATAAAATTGAGACTTCATTCATATTCCCAACGTTTAAATAGAATACAAACTACCGACTAATACTTACTAATAAAAATATAAACTAAATAAATTTTAAGAATAAAATAAAATATACTACTCATCAAAATCTTACTTATTATTAATATATATTCTATAATTAATATATTTTCGAAATATTAACTGTTTATGAATATTTTAACTAATTCAAACTATAATAAGTTATGACAAATATTTTTTAAAAATTTAGATAATATTACCATTTACAAAAGAATTGAAACAAATTTTTTTAAAAATAGATGAAAAAAATTCAATTATATTTTTTATAATTTAACTTTAAAAATTTAGATATGAATTTATTTAGAGTAACTTGTGTTTGAATGGATTCATTTAGATTTGTTTAATGCATATTTATTTAAAAAGTGTAAAATATTTATTTTTAAGTTTAAATATTTTTTGTTTTTATAATTTTTCGAGTAATATCACTCACTTCCGACTTTTATCGATATTTTCACAAAGTCGAGGTTTCGACGTTGTTGTCAACACTAATATTTTAAACATCAAAGCTAATATATGTATGTATATATGTATGTATATGTATATATGTATAGATTTAAAAGCAAATTTAGCAGCTATCAACTAATAAACACACATTCATCTTTGAAGCAACACATATTATATACAAAGATCAAAGCCCCTTCTAACCATTACACGCTTTATACATAAGAGAGTAAGTGAGCCAATGATTCTATTGCATAAAGAGTTTGAATCTAACCAAACAAGTTTCTGCTGTTTCACCACAAATGATGAACACTTCATTGCAGAAGCTAACTGGGTCGTGGCTCGCTGCGAGGACCGTATGCAGCTCTTAACTTCCTTGCCATGAATGGTGTTGATGAATCGATGACCTTCTACGCATTTCATCTGACAGTTTTCTCTCTTGTTACATCGTTTCTATCGTATCAGAGACGAGGACAATGAACTGCTGCTATCTCATGTTGATGAAGCGTGGTTGAGAATGGCTCATCGAGTCACTTTCGTCATCTGATGTTGCGAGGTGATGAGGGGGATCCTATCAGAAAGTATATAATTGAAAGTTTAAAAACTTATTAGACACTTCTTAAACTTCATGGACTTTTTGGATATGTAGTTGAAAGTTTAGAGACCTAAACGACACTTCTTAAACTTAAAAGATCAAATAGATATAAACCCGAAAGTTCAAAGACTAAACCTTGAAATAGTCGAACTGTAACAGCTCAAGCCCACCGCTAGCAGATATTATACTCTCTGGACTTTCCCTTTTGGGCTTTCCCTCAAAACTTTTAAAACACGTATGCTAGAGAGAGGTTTCCACACTCTTATAAAGAATGTTTCGTTCTCCTCTCCAACTGATGTGGGATCTCACACCAACAAATATTGATATCAAACATGACACTTCTAACTCACAGCTCCATCGGGAGTCTGAGCCATTGAAACGACTAAATGCTATGCATATCAATTCTAGATATCAACCGGATCACTAACCTGATAATGACGCCGTCTTCGAATGGAAGTAAATACCCTAACCATGACATATATAGGCAGAAGAATCCCAACAATTCTCAAGATCAGCAACTGCAATACACAGAACATGAACTTGTGGCTCTTCATTGGTCTAAGCAATGGAGGAAGGCCGAGCAACAAACTTACCATTAACAATGTCAGTGAATACTCTCCAGCTCCACTAATTATAATCGGTAGAGTATGGCGTAAAACAAGGAGGACGATGAACTGCAACATACAGATATGATTAGCAGTTTCAAACTGAGGGTTTCAGGTCAATCCAACTGTCATAATGATAGAAATACGAGAAAAAAAATAATAGGCTAAATAATATCTTAGTTGCAAATATGAACATAGCTTAGCGTTTAAAGCATCTACTCTTTTCGTGGAGGTTCGAGGTTCAAATCCATTCCTCCACATTTGTTGAACTTTTTACTCTTAGGAATGACGACTCTCCACAATGGTATGATATTGTCCGCTCTTGTAGCTTTGCTTTGGGCTTCCCCAAAAGGTTTCATACCAATGGAAATGTATTTCTTACTTATAAACCCATGATCATTCCCTAAATTAGCCAATGAACTATCTTCAACAATCTTTCCCTTGAACAAAGTACACTACAGAGCCTCCCCCGAGCCCTATGGAGCCCTCGAACAGTCTCCTCTTAATCGAGGCTCGACTCCTTCTCTAGAGTCCTCGAACAAAGTACACTCCCTTTGTTCGACACTAGAGTCAATTTTGGCTACACCTTCGAGGCTCACAACTTCTTTGTTCAACATTTGAGGATTCTATTGACATGGCTAAGTTAAGGGCATGACTCTAATACCATGTTAGAAATCACGAACCCACAATAGTATGATATTGTCCACTTTGAGTATAAGCTCTCATGGCTTTGCTTTCAGCTTCTCCAAAAGGTCTCATACCAATATAGATGTATTCCTTACTTATAAACCCATAATCATTTCCTAAATTAGCCAAAGTAAGACTCCCTTCCAACAATTCTCAACATTTACTCCTTGCATTTTCGTCTTTAAATTTCCAAATACTGTATTTTAAATTTCTTTGGTGCCTCAATAAGTCAATGAAAATGAATCAACGAGCAAAAACATGTAATACTTTTCAATCAGCAGAAAGCAAGGCCAATTGCCAAGACACTTAAAATTGGTTTACAGAGATAAGGAAACTGCAAATGAAGTAAATTGAAGAGAGAGGGAATACCATTACTGCAACTATGCGGCAGCACAGTACGCTGCATGGAGAGGGACTGATGAAATCATCGAACGCGGAATCGAGATACTCGTGATCGAGCATTCCTGCAGGGACATGCTGGTTCAGCCTTGACATCTCCCAACTTCCCCTGAGACCACAATTTGATATCAAAGTGTTGAAGAAATGTATGAACAGGAACTCAATATACAAGAAAACTATATGCATTGTGGGGAGATAGGTTGGTTAATGGCTTACCTGAAATGCATTAGTGAGCTAATACCTTCATTATAAAACACATGGGGAGGTGCTGTGTACCCTGGCTTAAAGTCCTGATAAGAAAAAGGAGTTCTTGATACCATAAATTTAGCCCTGCATTAAAGATATCTTTTTTTAATATAAACACAACAAACCTGGTGGCAAATCTCGCAGATTGTGTTGCCTTTCTCGTTGCACCACCGCTGAACGCACATACGATGAGCATACTGCAATTATCGACACTAATTGGAAGCTGATTATCAGGATGAACCATCTAAACTAACACAACGAGGAATAAGGATTGGAAAGGGAAAGGAAAACAAGAATAGCACAGGATGCCCAATCTGAGCCATTATTATGAAATTTGATTCAATCCCACTTTTGTTTCTCATTCTTAACGGCCACAAATCTAGTTCTACAATTTTCTCTAAACATTGTTGAAACCAGTTTAGTCAGCCATAAAGTTTTAAAAGGGGGATTCAAACAATAGCTATCTGAGTTATTTATAAGTGAAACCAGTTGGTATTGACTAAACTAAATCTAACCTTCAAGCTGCCACGGCAAGAGCAGGGTGTTTCCATATTTGATTCATCATCCTCATCATGACAAATTCTGCACTCAACAAGTTTACTGGAAGGTGATATGGATTCAATATCTATATCTATGGAAGATATCATATTATCTGCAGTTGTTGAGGCCATAGGATGAAGAATTATGTTTTTATCTCTCAATAGTAGCTTCAAGGTTTGATTCAGTGAGCAACCGATCCACCAACAGCACAAAATGATCCCCCATTCTTCAATGATCCAGTAGAAATTGGTGTGAATGTTAATAAAATAAAACAAATAAGCCAAACAACAATTACAATTGTGCATGTGATTTTATTTGCTGCAGTGACCAGCTTTCATGAGGACTCAGATTGTTTCTCAGCATAATATAACTTCAAAGATAAAGAGCAGAAAAGAAAAGACAATATGAAATTTTTGGAATTTGCGTCCCAAGGGTGGTGGGGAAACTGGTAAGGGCTTCGGAATTGGGACGTTTGGAGATATCCTCCGAAGTCTTGAGTTCAAATTCCTAGGTGAAAAAAGTACAAATTGAAAATACTTGCTGTTTTCTAAATTTAGATCAATGACGTAGCAGCCCAAACCCACCGCTAGTAGATATTGTTCTCTTTGGACTTTTCCTTCCAGACTTCCTCTCAAGGTGTTAAAACGCGTCTATTAGGGAGAGGTTCTACGCCCTTATAAGGAATGTTTTGTTTCCCCATATCTCAAAATCCACCCCTTGGGGCCCAGCGTCCTCGCTGGCACACCGCCTAGTGTCTGGCTCTGATACTATTTGTAACAGACCTAAGCTCACTGCTAGTAGTTATTGTCCTCTTTGGACTTTTCCTTTCGGGCTTTTCCTTGAGGTTTCTAAAATGCGTCTACAAGGAAGAGATTTCCACATCCTTATAAAGAATGCTTCATTCTCCTCCCCAACCGATATGGGATCTCACAATCTGCCCCCTTCGAGACTCTGCGTCCTAGCTGGCACTCATTCCCTACTCCAATTGATGTGAGACCCCTCAATCCACCCCCGTTCCCTTCTCCAATCGATGTGCGACCCCTCAATCCACCCCCCTTCGGGTCCCAACGTCTTTCCTGGCACACCGCCTCGTGTCCACCCCTTCCGGGTTGTGGATTGTGAGATCTCACATCGGTTGAGGAGAAGAACGAAACAGTCTTTATAAGGGTCTAGAAACCTCTCCCTAGTAGACGTGTTTTAAAAACCTTGAAGGGAAGCTCGAAAGAGAAAGCCCAAAGAGACAATAACTTATAGCAGTGGGTTTGGATGGTTAATTATGATCTCTAGAGATTGGCCTTGGAATAGGCAAAGCCTTCCTCGATAATAAGTAGGAACAGACCTATGGGCATAATAAGAGGATTGAGCACCAGTGCTCCAGCTAGAACAATAATATTTAGCTTCATTTCAAACATTTAGTTCTTGCGACTCAAAAACGAAGTTCTCAAGACCTCTAAACTGATTCAAACGTTTGCACTAATAATTCGTAATACGTATATGTTAGCTTCGTCAAGTTCCGGCAGAAATCTAACAAAACCAAATGAATTCAAGGAAACAACAATCCAGATCAAGAAAAATCTAAAACTAACGAAAAAGCACAAAAAAAAGAGACAGTGGCAGCAACCTTCAAACAACTTCCACCATCATTGGCAAATGAACAAACACATTGCAGGCAAGAACTTATGAACATCATATGAGTAAAATTAAATTCATGAGAGAAAGAGAGAAAGAAAGAGAAGGGATGCTTACATATATGGGAATAGAATCTCTACGATAGAAGAAACAAACAAAATCGGCCTTCTTTTCCTCCTGCAGCCGCTTTTCCAATGAGGAAGCAAGAGATGGAGTGTTCTTATAACTGCTCCATTACCTTGATTGACAGAAAAATTGATGTATCAGTAACCCAGTTGAACAAACAACAGAACATTTAAGGGGGAAATGCATTGGGAGAACTCAAGTTTGTGCTTTTTCTTTTTCTCCTCAATAGCGGGAGAAGGGGAAATGCCAGAGATTCCAACGAAATTTTCCGAAATTATTTTGTTTAATCATAGATTAAAAATATATAATTGAACAAAAAAATTATTTGTATAAAAAATAAAAAATAAAAAAAAACTAAATAATTATAAGAACTTAAAATATTGTGTTGAATAAATTTATAATTTTTTTTTAGAATAATTGCATCTGTTTTATTTTAATTATTACGTTTTAAAATACATAAATTATTTTTACTAATTTATTCTTGAAACCAGACTAAATTTATAATTTAAACAAAAATAGTTATAAAAAAGTTTTTGTGAAAATAGTGTATATGCTTCAAAACACAAGGGAATATCATAATATTCCACACAAGATGTTAAGAACATCTTCCTATTAAGCAATGCATGAGCACATTTGAGTTCAAACATATCGATCTTAATCAAAATCTTAGCCTACCAAAACTCAAAGAAGCTTCCATTTTCAAAATCATGATGGTTGCCGTCTAAACTTGTGATGTCCCACATTGGTTAGGAAAACAAAACACTTATAAGGGTGTGGAAACCTTCCCTAAGCCATTTTAAAGTCTTGAGGAAAAGCCCGAAGGGAAATCCCAAAGAAGACAATATCTGCTAGCGGTGGATCTAGACCTTTACAAATGGTACCAGAGCTAGAAACCAGACGATGTGCTAGCTTTCTCGCTGTTTCTCGAAAGAAGTAGACACGAGGCGGTGTGCCAGTAAGAACGTTGGGCCCCGAAGGGGGTGGATTGTGATGTCCCATATTAGTTAGTGAGGAGAACAAAACACCATTTATAAAGGTGTAGAAACCTTCCCCTAACAGACACATTTTATAAAGTCTCAAGGGGAAACCCGAACAGGAAAGCCTAAAGAGGACAATATCTGCTAGCGGTGGATCTGAGCCTTTACAAAACTAAGTCTCACCGTTAATGTCGTACTGAGGTTTCGACATGGATTCAGATATCGACTGCTTGGACTCTTGAATTTTCCAAAACCTATAACTGGTTTTAACTGATTGGTAATAATAACCTTTAAGATCTTACAGAGAAGGAGCTATTTGAGAATGGAAAGAACAAAGTAGGATACAACAATGGAAGAACAGGGCGGGTGTCCTGTCATTTAGGACTTGGTTCTTCTGTTTCTGGCTGGGGACTGCGCTCCTCATCACTTCCTTGGTATCCATTCTGCAAAATCTTGGTTTCTGAAGGCAAATTCTTCTTAGCTTTACGACTCCCTTCGATCTTCCATAGATCCCAAACTCGGGTCTTGGGCGGAGGATTGGCTTCTGCGATTGGAGCAATGAGTCCTGGCTTTCCATCATCAATAACTTCATCAATCAAACCATATTCCTTTGCTTCCCAGGGATTCATGAAGTTATCACGATCCGTGTCCAATTCAATCTGCAAACGAAAACTCGTAAACATCAAGAGGGTTCGAGCAAGAAACTGAGAACCAGATAGATAGTTAAAGACACAATGTAGACGCAAACCTGCTCCAATGGTTTTCCTGTGATCCTAGACAAAATTTTGTTCAGCTTAATCTTGTGATACGCCATCTCTCGTAGCCGGATGCTCATATCTGTCGCCTGGCATGGACGGGTTAACCAGCGAATTACAAAGCGATTCGGGGAGACCATAAGTGGAAGCTCAAATCAACTTATCACATAGATCAACAGGCAATGTCAATAGGTATAAATTTTGGGGAAGTTTCCTGTATTTGATTCCATGCTGCTCTTATATGCATAACACCAAAACGTTGCGACCTCATATACAAGTTCACACACATAAATCGAGTTCATAACAACTAAATTATGAAACAATCAGGAATTACTTAATTGGAAGGTGAAACAAAAATTACAATCACGGTGGACAAAATGGCATTCACTTGACATCAAAGCACAGAAAATAATAGTCTACTACTCACTCTCCCTCCAGCTGTTCCAAGAGGTTGATGGATCATCACTCTACCATTGGGCATGCAGAATCGCTTTCCCTTTGAACCAGCAGCTAGAAGAAAAGCTCCCATGGATGCGGCAAGTCCCATACAAACCGTTGAAACATCGGCCTTGCACAACTTCATTGCATCATATATTCCCATTCCTACATGCAGCCAAAAAAAATGTCGAGCAACAAACATGGATTGAAATGACACCCTTCAACATTAGAGATAGCCCAAAAGAAAAAAAAAACGTGGAATTCCAAAGATGTACTTGAGAAGCCCTTTATATGATTGAAGAATGAAGAGACCAAGGAACATAATATAAACAAACAAAAGAAGGGCAGTTTTTAGTTATGAGAAACAATGGAATAGACAACTGCTTCGGTAGGTACGTGGTTTCATCTGCCAAAGTTACTACAAATGAATACCGAGGCATCCGGGAGGAAACTGGACTGGCTATAGAATGGATGTTACAAATTTTTTCTTTATAACATCTTTCTTAAGACCGTTGGAGAAATGAAACCAGCCCCACACCGAGAATCTGTTATGAACTTGAATCAGGTTATACGCATATCATCCAAGCTCTTGCCCCATAAATACCACACCACATACAATAATTTTTATTTGGTCGATGGCAAAAGTTACGTCCATGGTGCTAAAAAGTAAAAACTAGCCAACTGAACACCTGATAAATAAGAATATTTTTGAAAACTAAGCATATCAAGCGGTTCGCGGATTCGAACACATGAATTGGTCTCATAATATTTCATTCACAAAACAAAATACAAAAACACAACCAATAACAGACACTCTTGCCTCACAACTAGACGAATTATGATCCTTACTCAAATATGGCAGTTCCCAAGCTACTTCCAAAGTGAGAATAATCAAGTCAAAACCCATGTAACTTGATTTTTTCTCAATCTCCGACGACACTGCATCTTAAAGGTTTCAATGATTCCACAATTTTGAAATATGTTTATCTTGGATTGAGAACTACATTCAATGCAAAGGGGGTGAAAGGCTGAAAGAGAAATTGTTGTTGTATTATCTGAACTTGATCAACACAGAAGGCAGTTGAACTCATTTAAGTAAAAAAAGTTGAACTATGCAATTTCCATTCTACATACGAGCGCATTGGAGCAATAAGAAACTCATTTGATTTCAAAACTAAAACCATTATAAAAGAATGCAGGGAAGCAGGTTTGAACCATAAAGATTCTACGAGAGTATCCTTCCAATCCAACTACTTTAGAACAGAACTATAATGCATAAGTCAGAAAAAAAAAAATAATCAAGGATTTCATGATAAAAGTAAAATGATGCAGAAAATACCAGCAGTGACAGAACCACCAGGTGAGTTGATTAACAATTTGATATCCTTTGTTGGATCTTCAGCATCAAGAAAGAGTAGCTGGCTTATGATGAAATCTGCCGTCATGTCATCAACCTGCCAGAAACCAAAACCTCATAATTCAAACCCACTAAAAAGCACCACAAAATTCAAACAAAAATCAAAGAAATGGACCAGGAAGTTCATAAATCAGGAAATTGTTGGAGAGATTACCTGAGAGCCCAAGAAGATGATTCGCTGGCGTAGAAGCATATTGGTTGTATCGAGCTCTTCGAATCGAGGCAGCGCTGGCGCCGAAGCTGCAGAATAGTTTCCCAAAACATCCCAATTACTGGATAAGGTTCGTCTCAGAGGCGACGAACTGAGCGAGGCCTTGACCGCCGCAACGGGAACGGATTTCCTGATTCTAAAAGCATTAGAACTGGAATTAGCGCCATGAGAGTGCTTGAAAGGAGTGGAAACTGGAAAGGGAGAAGCTAAAACTCCATGGTTGAAGCACATAAGCCTGCTGTGAAGCGAAGGAGAAGGTGCGTATGTGAAACTCAACTCCATTTTCGTTCCTTTCAGGGAGCCGTCGAGAAATCCAAGATTGGGGTTGCCGGAATTTGGTATCTCCAACAAAATAAACTTATTTTTCCCAATTTTAAATATATACAAAATTATATACAAAATTATTTTGATTTAAATAATAACATATTAAACCCAAATAAATTTGTAAAATTTTTTTTCCATTAAATTTATTTTAAAGGATTTTCGTTGATTAAATTTTACCCAAATAATAAATAAAAATGAATATTTTAAGGGCTAAAAGGATATTTAAATAATTTATTTATTGATTTTTTAAAATTCTGTTAAAATGCTTCGATTTTTCTAAATATTATTTTAAGAAAAGGAAAAATCTATAATTTCAAGAATTGAATAAGAGCCTCTGGTTTACCGATTCCACGGATTCAGCTCCTCAAATAGAAATTAGAACGAACTCCTGACTTCATCTATCACTGGTACAGAAATCTACCATTTCGGAGCAATGGCTCTAAATCTCCATTGTTGCTGTTTATCAGCTCGTTTCATTTCTTTCCATTCAGAAGTTAGAGATTTTCGTTCCGGTTGTCTGAATCGCACTTCGAAACTGAGTGCAAATTCGCTGAAATTCTCTAGAATCCGTAGCTCTGCGAATTCTAACGATCAATTGACGCTTAGAACTTGCAGGAATTGCAAGGCGCAATTTGATCCTTCCCTTAATCATCCTCGAGCTTGCCGATTTCATACTGCTCATTTTGGAGGTAACGCCCTAAGTTGTTTTTAGTTCTTCCGATTTCATTTCCGTTTTTCGTTTCTGTGATGTACAATTTGAGTGTGTTAAAAGCTTTAGTTTCTTCTCAGCGTTTGATTTGATTATGATATGTAGTCACCGTTTAGTCAGTTGTACATTGTGCTTCTTGATGGAAACTGGAAATTGCATACTCCAATGTATGATTTTGTTTGATTTTGTTTGCATTCCAAATAATCCTACCCTTAATAGTCATTCCATCTGTCCAATTCTTTGGCTTCACCAAGAGTTTGCTCTCATTCAGGACACAACTCCTCTAAACACCGCGTATTCGATAAAGCTCCACCACGAATCACATTGTGGATTACACAACGTAGACCATTCCTTAGCATACCCTTAGCGATCCTCCCCTCAAACACACTTGTTTGACATTTGAGGATTCATCCACAATCCTACATGACTATGTCTATTTGAGACTCATCACTTTGTTAGGTATTTGAGAATTTTACTAGACATGGCTAACTCAGGGGCATGGTTCTTATACCACTTATCATGGACATAATCTTTCTATCGTGTGATGCCATGATATACACTCGCTCATGGCTATTCTTGACGTGAACTCAAACCCCAACTCTTTCACCCTTTTTGTGGCTTCTTCGGACCTTAGGTGAGGTTTCGTTGTCCTCAATCAAGTTTTATTTCATGTTCAACGCAGCTTTCTTCGGACCTTATGTGATACTTTGTTCGCATTCCCAACCTTCTCTTCAATTGCGTTTTGGTACTTATTTCATAGTTTAAGTCCCTAGTTTTTACATACAAAATGCCATATTAGTCCTTAAATTTTTAAAAAGAACAATTTTGGTCCTTGTCAGGACCAAAAGGATTACTTTTTAAAATTTAGAGACTAAAATAGACATTTTAAAAGTCGAGAATCGTGTTGAAATAATAGGAACCAAAATGTAAACATCCAAAGTTAGTTGTGTTTTGTTCAACTTCATAGCCATTTTGCGTTTCCATTTGTACAATTTAAATGCGTTTATTTAAATCTTTGGTTGATGCTCAGCTCTTGATTTATCCATGATTTGTAATACTTGTGTTAGTTGTAATCAAGGTGCTGCTTGATGGACACTCTAAATTGAAGGTTTATAACCTATTCTCATCAATTTACTTTTGGTACTTCTTTTACTTCAAATACTTGTAGATATCTGTTCATGATGCAAACAAATTAAACTTATGTTGTGTTAGGTCTCCGTTACATTATATACAAAAATATCATGATCAGGGGTTAAATAGTTGTTCTTACGAAGTTAGAAGTAGAATATATGAAAGTTTAGGAACTTCCTAAACTGAAATAAGTTAAAATTCCCGAAAAAAAAATAGGTTTTGGATCAAAATTCTAGCTCTTTACCACTGATGACTTTTTTGGACTCTGCAAGTAAAAGCCATCTGCTTTCCCTTTTGGTTGAGTTGCTTTAAACAATAGCTTTAATCGCTTGGATTTTGAAAGCATTTACAACAACGAAACAAAGAACAAAAAACAATTAGGTATCAAACATGGCCTTAGAAATTGTGAATAATTCAAACCTTGTGTATAACCAAATTTATGCTGACCGATATCGATTGGATTATCGAAAGACTGAGATTGACTTTGAAACTCAAAAATGTTCTGTTGAATCACTCAAAACGAGAAGGTTTGAATAATTTTGAGGATTGGAAATAGACTACAATTCAATTTACTACTTCAAATCATTATTGATTTCTTTCTGAAAGTCCAAGTTCCAACTTCTCGAGTCACTACTTGATTCCTACCTTGATTTGCACGTATTTTCTTCTCAAAACCATAATCTATTCCTGTGTTATTCTTTCTTTATACAGGTGAAACAAAGCGTAAGTTTGAAAGTGTACACACAGGAGGAACAATGGACACTCCAGACTCTGGCAAAGTCTTACAATACTGGCATTGCTGTGGGTCTGAGGATCCTTTTGATCCGGGATGTACCGCTGCTCCACACTCGTCCTACGACGACGTTTAATACCATAGATCGAACCGACAACCTTTCTCAAGGTCCCCTTCTTTCATGTAAGTCTTTAATTTCCTTTTCTTCATGAAATCATGTGTACATATTCATATCCTATCTGAAATGTTGGGTTGGGTAACTTTTTTTGGTCATCTTTGAGTTGGAAATTAACGGAATATAATTTTCCAAGTTATTAGTTTCTATTTATGTCTTACTATAATGTAAAATATATCATTCTCACATATACCTTTTAAAACCGTCCTTCTCAACTCTGTCTAAATTCGTTCTTTTTGATACAACAAATGGGGTATGAGAATTTGAACCTCCGACCTCAAAAGAATAAATACATGTCAATGTCAATTACTACTGAGATTCATTTTTGCTGATAGTGACTTTTTCGATGTTCGCTTCATCAAAAATATTAATATAGTTAATTATATACTAAATTTTTGTTAGGGAAGATGTGTCGATTTTGTATAATGCATTACAACTTTGTTTTCTTTAATTGTAGTTATTGTCATCTTAATAGCCTACTAAAGTTAGCGAGATGCATTGCCCCGTGAATTACTCAATATACATATATAAATTAATTGAATTTACCAAATTTAGGCAAACACACCAAATACTCTGAATTTCAAATTCAATGCAATGTTCAATGCATTTGCTTTTCGTTTTTATTGACCTAATAATTTAAAAGTTTAGGGCTATTTGTGTCATTTCATTATAGTAGAAAAAGGACAATGGGGCCCTATAAATAGACGAGGGTGATATGAAGGAAGATCACAAGAGCAGTGCTTTGAAGGGGGCATATGAAAGCAAGAAGGCAAAGTAGTTGTCCATACGTCGTCGTTTTGGGTGGTCAAAAGAATGGTAACTAGCTTCCCTTTGTTGACTGTGGGTAAAAAGGTGCCTCTAAGGATGAGACTCCATTTAGTTACCGTCAGCAAAGTGGAAGCTAGTGCTTCAAATTTACCGTTGACCCATTTTCACCATTTTTTTTCTTTAAATATTTCCACCCTTTTGGTTTATTTTTAATTGTTATTACAAAAAAAAAAAAAAAAAAAAAAAAAAAAAAAAAAAAAAAAAAAAAAAAAAAAAAAAA